>NW_016803360.1:298410-338617 GCF_001698545.2 Rhinopithecus bieti
GAAAAAAAAAGCCTTGGGCCTGCACAGAACTTCTGGCCAAGGAATATGAGAGAGAGGCAAAAGGTACTCACCCCTAGGAGACTTGGAGGTGGGGAAAGCAATGTCCAGGTCCGTCTGGGGCATGGAAGGAGGAGGCTCCTCGGACCTTGGGGGGCCCTGAGGAGGGGTCTCCTCCTGGGTTTCGGCACCAGCTGATTTGCTTTAATGCGACCCCCAGAGCAAATGCCAGAGAAAAGGCAAGTAGGCAAGGCAAAAAAAAAAAACTTTATTTACAAACCAATGTGAGGGAGGGGCGAGGTTCACCGGCCTCCGGCGGTGGAGGCCGA
This sequence comes from Rhinopithecus bieti, assembly GCF_001698545.2. Lineage (NCBI taxonomy): Eukaryota > Metazoa > Chordata > Mammalia > Primates > Cercopithecidae > Rhinopithecus > Rhinopithecus bieti. Next base: position 298,737 of record NW_016803360.1, read on the forward strand.
TGAAGTCACTCCGGCGTTCTCAGGCGAGGTTCCTAGGTCCACACAGGAGCAGGGGCCAAGGAAGTTCGCTCCGGCGTTCTCGGGCGAGGTTCCTGGGTCCCGCGTACGAGGAGGGGCCAAGGAAGTTCGCTCCGGCGTTCTCGGATGAGGTTCCTGGGTCTCGCGCACGAGGAGGGGCCGAGGAAGTTTGCACCGCACGCCCGCCGGGAGCGGCTTTTATGTCCTGGGCCCGGGAGTGGGAGGGCAGTGGGCGGGACATAGGCGGGTCGGGGCGGGTCGGTAGGCGTGGCTAGGCGGGTTCCGGTTTTTCTCCGTCGGAGGTCGGGTTGTGCCTGCGCAGTCGACCCGTGTCTTTCCTGTGTGTGGGAAAGTTGACGGTGAAGAACCCGGAACTGCGCCATCTTGGCTCCATTTGTCCAAACAGTATGTACCATATTTTTTAAAATCAGTTCATGACCAGGTGGTTTCACTGATAAACCTATCAAACGTTTAAGGAAGAATAAACACCAATCCTTCTCAAACTCTTCTAAAAATATTGAAGGATAGAGAATACTTTCAAACTTATTTTATGAGGCTAGTATTATCCTGATACCAAAGCTAGATAAAGATACTAAAAGAAAACTATAGGTCAATATACCTGACTAACATAGACGCAAAATACTCAACAAAATATTAGCAAACTAAATCCAATTGCACGTTAAAAGGATTATGCACCATAATCAAAGATTTATCTGAGGGCAGCAAGGATTCTTCAACATAGGAAAATCAATTAATATGATATACCACATTAATTGAACCCCAGAACTACTCATTAGCTCAGTATATGCAGAAAACATTTGGAAAAATTCAACACCCATTCATGATAAGAAGGAAAACCTCTCAATAAATGAGAAATGGAAGAAAATTACCTCCGCTTATAAAGACCATATATGAAAAGCCCACACCTGGCATTATACTCAGTGGTGAAAAACTGATAGCTTTTCCTATGAAGATTGGGAACAAGGCAAGGATGCCCATTTTCATCACTTTTATTCAACATGTACTGGAAGTTCTAGCCTAAACAATAAAGCTCTTGTTTTTGTTTGTTTGTTTGTTTTGTTTTTACATTTCTTGCTAAGGATTCAGAATAATAATAATTTTCCCCATGTAAACCTTGTGGGTTTAAAGGGTCAGAAATTTAGAGAGGGCTTGAACCAATTACTGGGCACCTACACTGTGACCTGAGGTTCTTTCATATTCCTGAGGGCATGGAGGTTTGCTTATATGTGACCAAGGGCAAAGAGGTTTAGAATATTTTAATAACAGGTAGTTCCCAAAAGAATTATTAGGGCCAGTGGAAAGTTTTCATCTTTTATCTACTGTGACAGTTATCTCTCTGAGGTTCTACTTCTGCTGTAAGCCACCATCATTCTTAAATTGGCCAGAATATTTTATCACCCTTTGAAGCAAATACTTTATAATGTAAATCATATGCAAACAATATCATTACCCTTCAGCACACCAGATCTATTTCCTCTTATTCACTGGTTTTACTCTCAATTCACCTGTGATCTCTATCCCAGGGTGGAACATCAAGATTTCTAAAAGTAAATGTGGAATCCATTGAAGATTTTATTAGTTTTTGCCAATAAAATAGTTTGAAATAATGACACTGTATCATCCAGTTCCATAAATTTTACTTTGCTACATATGAAAGCAGATTTTAGGTGCCTGCTATGAAGAGAAAGGTTGTATTACACCAGCATGTATGTCTCACAAGGCTCATAATCACATTACATGTAGCATGTGGAAGGTAAATACTTTGAAGCAGCCACCAGTTAGCTCTTTTAAACTTCTCTTTCTGGAAAAAAAAGTTAAATGTTCTGAATTTAAAGATCTTTAAAATTTCTTATTTTATTTCTAATTTAAATTTTAATAACATTTATTTTGAAAATTCAAAACTTGAGTGTCACCCCAAAAATAACCAATTATGTAGATAGTCACCTTTATATTAGTTACAATTATTACCAGGGGATTTTATATCAGGGAATAAAAAGTTGCTTCCAAATCTTAGCTATTGTAAACAGTGTGGATAGTGGATTGTTTTAACTCAAATTATAAGTGTTTGAGGGGATGAATACCCCATTCTTCATGATTTCACATTGCATGCCTTTATCAAAACATCTCTTGTGCCCCATAAATAGATATAATTAAAATTTTTTTTTTTAAATAATAAAAAATTATAAAATGAAAGGTTATATGAATTTATGAATTTCAGTTCGTTTTCATTTTCTCAAAATATGAAGGCAATAATATTCATTTTAATTAAGTCTTATAAACAAACTATAACCTGGGTAAAATATTTGATTTGTTGAAAAGAACAATGGCTTTGCACCTAGGAGTCTCAAGTTTAAAGCCTGGTTTTGCTACTTACCAGTCATCTCTGGTAAGTCACGTAACCTTTCTTATGTTTCCATTTCCTCATTTGTAAATGTGGATGATGAAAACTACTCTGCAAATAGTTTAAAACTTTATAATAATATGTGTAAACATTGACATAGGGTCTTTGAAAACACTGAAAAATACTGTTATTATATATGTGTTTATAATATCTGAGGTTGCTTATGCATTCTTCAGTTTACACCACTCTTGACAAGTTTGGCATCTTTATACATGGAATGGCAGCCTTAAAAAAGACCTTAGAAATTATTGAGTTGCCACTAACTCCCTAATTTTTCAGTTGGGAAAACTGTCTCTGTCTCATCAGAGCTATCGAATGCCACTTATAGTGAATTAATGCTACTGCTAGTAGTAGTAGTAGAACTCAAATCCCTGGCTCTAATTCCTCCACCCTTTCTACCTGACTGCCAGTACATTTTTCTAGTATTCTTATAGAAAAAAAAAAATCAGGTGATTAAGTTTTTCCCCTCATAGCCTCCACTCTTCCTACCTAGTGGAATTATATTCAGGCCACTCAGTAGGGACAGTTGACTATTAGCTAGAAGATATTTTTTTGTTTGTTTCATTGTTTTGTGTGTTGTGGTCAGTCAAATCTCAAAGATTACGTTTTGTGATGATTTTCCTAGTTTTACTTTTTCTTAAAATATTAATTTGGAAGAATTTAAACATGACGAAGATCAGTATGCCCTCTAGCTTTCTACTGGAAAAGCATTAGTGATCAATTTTCTAAAATTTCACTTTGAACTGAAAATCATGAGAAAATCAGTGCTCTTATTCAAGATCTTTAGTGTGGCTCATCTAGAGATAATAATTTATTACTGTATGTTTGATTTCATAAAGTTAAACCTGCAATGAAAATACAGTTTGTCCTTTTAGTAGAGGAGTCACATTATGTGTTGAGTATTACAAAATGACTTTTGTTAGAACCCTATTTCTATTTCGAAAGATCTTGTAATTCTGATTTGAGATTGTAAGGCTTCCCATCTGTGTGCTAACTCATTGGAACACTTACAATATCTATGTATGAGAGAATATCATTGCACACGAACCTTTTTTGAAGGAGACATATCACAAATTATATAATCATTTCCCATTTATAAAGACAGATGATCTGAGAGGTTGATTGTAGCTGTCCTTATATATCCAGCTGTGTGATCATAAAGAGAAGAACTGTGGAAGTGTCTAAAACCAGATGGATTAAAGAATGTGAACTGAGCCTTACCAGTTTAAATGGGTGACTGTTCTAACTTAATTCTCCATATATAGTAAATGAATAAAGGAAATATACTTCATTAAAAAACAAACAAATCTAAGTTTATTAGAGAAATAAAAGCTAAAGAAATTAATATTACCACATTCAAAACATGAGGATACCACCATATTGGAATTCAGAGAAAATTCAAGTCTACCATTAATAGTTTGGATCATATTTCTTACATTAACCTTAATTTTGCTAACATACTCTGTCTCCAACATATTATTGAAGAAACACCAGTTGCCTATTAAGAGAGTACAATGTTAATATATAGTTTGCTTACTTCCTAATAGTATCACTGATAGAATCAAAAACTAGATCGGTGGTAACTATTAACATTAATAATATGACAGAACTGTAAATCATTATAACCAAAAGAGGTTGGCATGAGAACAAATGTAAAAAGAGCTTGAACAAATGAAATTTTAACAGGGTTTTTTAATGCTCTAATTTTTAGCCTCTGAACTGATGACAATCACATTCATCTGAGAAAATTTATAATAGATTGTTGAACCAAGCATTTTTAAGAGATCTCTGCCAGGAAATAATGTATTAATCTCATTTAATTCTCACACACTCTGTGATAAGCACTATTCTACTTTACAAATAAAGGAACAGACTCAAAAAGAGATCAAATGATTTACTCAATTTTGTGCATGTAGGATTTGAGCAAAGTCTAATGAACTCTGTAGCCCAAAGAGTAAAAGTTTGAATTATGTGAAGAAAATAACTGTGATAGTAAGACGGCAAGAAGTTTAGTTAACTTTTAAGTGATAGCTTTTTAAAATTCCCCCAAATTCCAGCAAATTGTCTTGTTATCTTGAACATTCTTTTTGCTTTCTTTTCTTTCACAGCTAAGCTTCTAGATTTCAGAACATGTCCTGTCTATTGTTGTTTTCACTTCCTCCACCACCAGTTTACTTCTCTTCTTATTGCCATCCGTCTTTTTGCTTCTGCCATGACTTGAAACTGCTTCATCTGCAGACGAACAGTGATCATTAATTTCTGAATTCTACCAGCTCTTTTCAATTCTTATTCTTGCCTAACTTGACCCAGGTAGTACTTAACTCTTGAGATCCAACTTCCTCTGGCTTCACCAGACTGTGGACACCAATTGGTCAAATTTATAAGAATAATCTGTATTTCATTTTTATATGTTTTATACAGGATTTCTTTTCCCTTATTCTGATTACACCAAAGCTATTTATTTGCTGGAATAGCTTCTCCCTGACTTCATTGACTTAGGGAGTTGAGTTTACCCAGTCAGACAATCACAGTGATTGGTCTAAGAAGCGGGCAATCTGAGTGAACTGGTGTTTTCTTTGAGATGTTTAAATAATGAAGTGGAAAGAGAAGCACCTCATTTTTCCTCCAGACCACTAAGCTGGAAAAAAAGTCTAGGTCTGCCAACAGTCATCTGTCACCACTCCCTCCAAATAGAAGTCAGTCTCTCTCTCTCTCTCTCTCTCTCTCTCTCTCTCTCTCTCTGTCTCTCTCTCTCTCTGGGTGTAAGTATAAAGAAAGCTATTTGCAGATAAACAAATTGAAGCCAACATATAGAGAAAGCTGAAACTAGAATTGTAGGGAGAGTAAAAAATGTGCTCTCGACACAGTATTTGGCCCTGAATCCTTTTCTGTCCATCCCAGTTTTGTCAGTGACAAAGCCCATATTTGTTTAAACTGGCTACAGTTATGTTTCTTTACTTGCATTTTGAAGAGATTTGACTTACCTACCTACTACTCACTGCTATTGGTGTCCTTCCTAGGCCCTTGATATCTGTAGGAAGGTGATAGTCCCAAATATCCTAGAACACTGGAACTGCTAAAAATGATGCCTCACAGCTATGCTGTGATGTGTGAAGGAGTAGGAGAATCTTCTTGGCTCTTTCTCACTCTCTTATCTAGACACGAAAAGAAACAGCTGGGTTATCCTGTTTCAGAGTTCCTAATGAAGAAAACTTTGGCTTCTGTAGCTGCCTCTCTTGATAGGGTGCATTTGTGAAGAAAGACCTCTTTAGCCAAAGTCCTTGGAAAAGCCTTCTTATATACCTCCCTACCAGACTCCAAAGAGAGTCCTGCATACATTTGAGTCCCGGTCCTGCTACAAAAAAATTTATTCTTTTCTCCTTCTTTGAGCAATCCTCCTTCTGTTTATGTGGCACATTACTTGGTTTTATCTCTTTGTTCTCTGGGTTCTTCTTCCTAGGGAACTATAGTCTGTTCTTTCATTGCTTTCCTTTAAAGGCTGTTGTCCCAGGGCTCTATGTCTTTAATCCATTTTTATTCCCACTTGGCCTCCTAGCCAGGCAAACTCATTGTGCTCTGTGTTATTAGATACTACCTATAAACAAATATCTTATACATTTTTATCTACATTTTATCTGAGCTCCAGACCCTAAAATTTACTTGCTGTACATCACCTCCTGAGTATTCTATGAGTACCCTGATTCTACCCTCATTAAAAATGAGATCATCTTCACCTTCTTTCTGTCAAATTCCCCCTCTCGCCAGTAGAACACACAATTCATTCAAAACAAAACAAAACTTGAGGGACACATTCTGGATTTTCTTTCTCCCTTCAGATTCGTAGTCTATGTGTCTCAAAATGCATCTTTTTCCTGACTATTCTTCAGCATATTAAGAAAGGCTGGTGGTGTGGGAGGTAAGGGATCACAGATGTCTTTCACATATATTTTTAAATCTCATTTTCTAGATTAATTTTCTTTTTAGCAAGAAAGTGTTTACATTTGGATCTTTAATTTCTCTCAGTTTTTGCTATAATATATAAGCTTCCACTTGTTATATGAGAACACTATAATTTTAAGAGGCATCTTGCAGATTCTATTGTTTTATTTTGCTTTTACTCTTTTTTTTCTTAACATGCTGGGAAAATTTTCCCAATGCTTTTCCTAACTGCTTACATAACCACTTAATATATGGCTTTCCATGTCTTAAAAATAACTACTCTTCTAACCAAACTGACCTCCCACCATGCATGGAGGACATGGGTGTGAACCAGAAGCCCAACCCAAGTGTATAACGTTTAGTGCATGTTATAGTGCTCTTCCCACCCTCCTACTTCCCCTTGTCATATTTATAGTACAAAGTTTGGGCAAAATACATAGTTTATTATTTAACTTTGTTTTTAAAAGTCTTATCTACACACACACACACACACACACACACACACACAGAGAGAGAGAGAGAGAGAGAGGGAAATAAAATAGGAATAATGTTAATATAAGAAATTCCAGAGGGTCAAGGAAAGGGTTAGAGGAATTAAAAAATGTTATTTTACTTTGCAATACTTAATTTCATCATTTTGGGTTATGAGGCATGGTGTTGTGGTCTATGAACATCGGACAGAGAATAAGGAAAGTTTCTTAACTAATGCTGGCTTTGAAAATGAACTCTGTGGGTGGCCATGGACAAATTACCTGATATCTTCATTTCACTTACATTATGACTTCTAGTCTACTTGGAGATCATTAATTTAATTGACAGTGCAGCTAAATAAATAATACACCAAGGGTTAGTTGGAAATGTAAGAAATGCTGAGCTTTTTAGAATCATAACATATTTAATTTGTTATTAATAGATCACCTCAAATTCCACAAAATGAATAGGAAGATGAACACTATGCAAGTACCCATTAAAAACATCCCAAAATGCTGGAGGAAATGCCATGAAATTAAGGAATAACTTCTTTGTGGTAGAAAATTTTTATTTCAGAGTATAGACACTGCTTGTGCTGGGTTTCTTAATTTTACTGGATATTATAATTTTCTTGGGCTGTTAGATTTTCTCAGTGTAACATTTCTGAGAGCAAATATGATCTGCTCAAGTAAATATCTTCTAAAGCTAGATAAATATCTTCCAGCAAGCACATTAACATTCAATATGCTATATTTTACCAGAGGTAAAACATTTATATTCTAAAACATTTTATTCTAAAACTTTTTACCCCAGAGAAAAGAAAATACCAAAAATCTCAACTACCACACACAGCTTTGGAATAAGATCAATGGGCAAATGGAATTAGCTTCAGTTTGCACTAATCCTACATATACATAATAAGGATATGTCTAATGAACTTTAGTCATAATAAATTATAAATAATTTATTTATTTTATCAGTTCACTACTGTATTTCTTTCTTGTTTGCTTCTCCTCTTGTCTTCTCTTAATATTTGGTAGAATATATGTTACTGAATATCTAGTTTCAGATTACCTGAGCTCAAACATGGAATTTTGACTGTTGAATACTTTTGATTGTGTAGTGCATATAACTAAGCACTTGTTTTCTTATTCGGTGCATATTTAGAATGTAATTTCTGGATCTTTTGATAGGCATATTGTTTTAGTTTGTTTTCTGCTGCTATAACATAATACTGTAGACTGGGTAATGTATTAAGAAAAGAAATGTATTTCCCTCAGAGTTCTGGAGGATGAGATGTCCAAGATCAAATGGCTGCATCTGGTGAAATCTTTCTTGCTGTGTCCTATATGTTGGAAAGCATCACATGACAAGGCAGCATGCTTGTGACAGAAAGAATGAGAGCTGAACTTCATCTTTTTATCAGCAACTGACTCCAGCAGTAATTAACCCAATCCCACAATAATGGCCTTAATGTATTCATGTGGGCAGAGCCCTTATAATACAATATCACCTCTTGAAGGTCCAACTCTTAATGCTGTCACAATAGCAATTACATTTCAACATGAGTTTTGGAAGGAATATTTAAACCATAGCATATATGTTTGCTATAAAAATGCCAGTTTTCCAAGTGAACGTACTCATTTTTTAAACACCCACCAGAATCATTTGAGAGATCTAATTGTTCAAAATCTTGCTACACTTGGTATAATCAATTATTTTAATTTTAGTACTATAATGAATATGTAGTGATACTAAATTTGGTATTAATTTGCATTAATGACTAAAAATTAGATAATAAATGATATTGAACTTATTTCCAAATGCTTATTGATCATTTGGATATATTACTTTGCGAAGTTCCTTTTGAAGCCTTTTGACCATTTTTTCTTTCTGTTGTATTTATTTTCCATACTCATCAAAACCTCCCAAAATGCTGGAGGAAATGCTCTATAATTCAGGAATAACTTCTTTTGTGGTAGAAAAATTTATTTCAGAGTATAGATACTGCTTGTGCTGGGTTTATTAATTTTACTGGATATCATCATTTTCTTGGGCTGTTTGATCAAGTTTGATTTTCTCAGTGCAACATTTCTGAGAGCAAATATGATCTGCTTAATAAAATATCCTCTAAAGCCAGATAAGTGCTTTCCAGCAAGTACAATTTTCCTTCTAGCAAGTATAATGCCCGGTTTATAGGCATTACATATATTAATATTATTATTTTGTCAGATAGGTATAATAAAAGTTTAATATGTCAATCTTTTATGATAAGTGCTATTTATATACTATTTGAGAAAGAGGCACCCATCATGACAATAATGTTCTATATTTTCCTATGAAAGTCTTGTTTTACATTTCACATTTAGGTTTTGATGGTCCTTAAATATAAGATTTTTATACATGATATTATATATGGATTTAGGTTAATTTATTTTTATACGGATATCCAATTGACACAGAACCACTTATCAAAAGACATCCTTTATACATTGAATTGCAATAGTGTTTTATCAAAACCAGCTAAGTATTTTTGAGTATATTTCTGAACTCTCTGTTTCATTTGTTTACCTTTTGTTGTATTATTTCCTCACCATCTTAATTATTTTAGCCTTATAAACGCTTTGAAATTTGGTAGTATAAGTTTTCCTGTTTAGTTTTTCTTCTGTAATATTTTCTTGACTACATAAAGTCCTTGCATTTCTATGTACATTTTAGAATTTGCACAAAATAACAGGCTGGGATTTGGATAGAGATTATGTTGATTTGAGAGAGATTGGCATTTTATCAATATTGTGTCTTTCAGTCAGTGATGCCCAACTTGCCAAATGGTGCATTCTTCATCTTCTACAGGAGGAGTAAATCCTTGAGGATTGGAACCCAATTCTCTTTGGCAAATGGATGTCACACATGTTCCCTCTTTTGGGAGACTAACTTATGTCCATGTACGTGTGGACACCTTTTCTCACTTCATCTGGGCTACATGACAATCAGAAGAGTCTTCTGCCTGTGTTGAACATCACCTTTTGCAGTGTTTTGTGGTTATGAGCATTCCAGCTTCTATTAAAACAGATAATGCCCCAGGCTGTACTAGCCAAGCTCTAGCTACATTTTTCTCTATATGGAATATTAAACACATTACTGGCATCCCATCTAATTCTCAAAGACAAGCCATAGTGGAAAGAATGAATCTCTCCTTGAAATGACAATTGCAAAAGCAGAGGGGGGAAATAGAGACTATGGGACACCCCGGATGCAACTGAATCTAGCATTATTAACTTTAATTTTTTTGAGCCTGCCTGAAGGCCAGATGTTATCAGCAACTGAACAACATCTACAGAAACCAGCTGCAAAGACAGATGCAGAACAACTGGTTTGGTGGAGAGATCTGATAATGAAAACTTGGTAAATAGGTAAAATAATAACTTGGGGTAGAGGTTATGCTTGTTTCTCCAGGACCAAATCAGCAGCCGATTTGGATACCATCAAGACACCTGACACCTTATCATGAGCCAGATGCTGAGGAAGAGATTCTGGGAGGATCCTGAGGACCCCCCTGGTTGCAGCCATGTTGAGACTGACGCTGAGTAGGACCCCAACTGTCACAAGCAACACCCGTCGAACACAGCCACCCACCTGGGGACAGATCAAGAAGCTGTCACATATGGTGAAAGAAAACCTGAGGAAAGTGGGACAACCAGTCATAATGAATAATCTAATGGCAGCTATGATAGCGGTGATCACCATTGCCGTGAGTTTTCCTTCAACAAGGGCTGACATAGGGAACAATTATACTTATTGGGCATATTTATCAATCTTGGTTGGCAATTGCCTGGATATAATTGCTCTATGACACATTTACACATTCTTTCTGATTTACCATAATAAATCTGCTCCTATAATTGAGGCATACCACCTTCAAAAACCTATTTGTAAACAGAATTGGACCTGGCCAGAAAAAATGAATGTGCTTGTTTAGGAAGATTGCATTGCAGAACAGGCAGAGGTGCTGCACAATGATTCCTATGGAATCATTATTGATGTGTCCCCTAAGGGGGTGTAGCTTGAATTGCACCTCTCAGTCTGCATGCTATGGCCACACTATGTTCAGCTGGTCTGAACAAAATGGTCAGATGGTAGAAATGGTAAGAAGTATGGCAAGAGTTTCTGTTACCTGGAAACATGGCGGTATAGTGGCACCTCAACTTCAAATGATATGGCCCACTGTAGGAACTAAACATAAGGATTTGTGGAAACAATTAATGCCTCTTACTAAGATCAAAATTTAGGAAAGAATAAAAAAGCATCTAGAATGATACTCTACAAACTTGTCTTTGGATATTGCAAAATTAAAAGAACAAATATTTAAAGCATCCCAGGTACACCTGACCTTAATGCCAGGAACTGGAGTGTTTGACGGAGCTGCAGACAGATTAGCAGCTAGTAACCCATTAAAATGGATAAAAACACTTGGAAGCTCTGTGATTTCAATGATGATTGTGTTATTAATCTGTGTTGTTTGTCTTTATGTAGTCTGCAGATGCAGATCCCAACTCCTGCAAGAAGTATCTTGCCGTGACAAAGCTGCCTTTGCTTTTATCACTTTACAAAACAAAAAAGGGGGACATGTTGGGAAAAGTCCCCAAAATATGGCCATAAACTGGCCCCAAAACTGGCCATAAAGAAAATCTCTGCAGAACTGTGATGTGCTCGTGATGGCCTTGATGCCCACGCTGGAAGGTCGTCAGTTTACTGGAATGAGGGCAAGGTACACCCAGGGCAGAAAACCCTTAAGGTGTTCTTAAACTACAAACAATAGCGTTAGAGATCTGTGCCTTAAGAATGTGTTAATGCTGCAGGTAACTAGTCAGAGACCATCCCTTTATTTTGGCCCATCCCTTTATTTCCTGTAAGGAATACTTTTAGTAAATCTTACGACTGGCTTGCTGTCAATAAATATGTGGGTAAATCTCTGTTCAAGGCTCTCAGCTCTGAAGGCTGTGAGACCCCCGATTTCCCACTCCACACTCTGTATTTCTGTGTGTGTGTCTTTAATTCCTCTAGCACCACTAGATTAGGGTCTCCAAGAACGAGCTGGTCTCAGCACACACACAAACACACACACACACATATATATATAATTAATTCTTATGTATTTCACAACTTATTATACCAATAACGTAAGGATGGTTCAACTTTAGCAAGCATTTATACTAAAATCCTTCACAATACATTAAAGGAGAAAAACCATATGATTCCTTCAATAGATGAAAAATTTAAAAAATAAAGTTCTACATTTGCTTAGATTAGGAAAAAAGCTTTAAATTAGGATTAAATCAAAACTTTCTTAATCTGATCAAGATTCATCAAAATCTAGGAGAAACCATAATATTTAATCATGAAGCATTAGAAACGTTTTGAAGAACAGAGCTCTAGGCAAAAACAAGGGTGGGATTATTGCTGTCATTTTTTCTATAAACATTGTATTATAGATCATAGCTAAAATAATAAGAAAAGAAAAACAAAGCAAATAAGGAAACATAGGAAAATACGAGAAAAGCTACTATTTGATGATAATGATATACATAGTTACATAGAAGATACAAGAGAACTTACAACAAGTGCAGAAACCTAATAAGGGAGTTCAGCAAGATTGCTATATGTAAGATCAACATTAAAAAAAAAAAAATCAGGATTCCTAAACACTAGTAATGATTAATTAGAAAATGTTATAGGTAAATACAGTATTCACAGTAACAACAAAACCTCAAGATACTTTATAGAAAAATTGTAAAATACTATTGAGAACATTAAAGAAGACCTGAGCAACTGGAGAGCTATATTATTTTCACAAATTGGAACACTCAGTATTCTAAAGATGTTAGTTTTCTCTATATTAATATAAATTTAATGTAATTTCATTTAGATCCCAAAAGGAGTTGTTTGGGGAAAAATGACAAGCTAATCTTAAAGTTTATAGAGCTAAGAATGAGGAATAGCTAAAGCAATTTTGAAAAAAAAAAGAACCAGGTCAGGATACAGCATGATAAAATACCAAGAGTTTTATGAAGGGATTCTTTAAAAAATAATGTGAACCTAAAATATTAAAACTTTTGACAAATACAAGAATAATATCTTTTCATATTCTGTATTGAGTACAGAAGCACACACTTGAAAATATCTTGAATTAAAAAAATTTTTTAATGTATTTGATGAAAAATATAATAAACACACTTAAGAGAGAAGCCACAAACTATAGAAATATATTTATAATACATATAACCAAACAGGAACTCTTACACAGGATACACAAGGAAATTCTTACTGAATTGTCCCTTGGAAAACAGCCAATAATGTGGGGGTTGGGGTGGGCCAAGATGGCCAACTAGATGCTGCAGCAATAGGAGGCTTCCATTGAAAAGAACCGTAACAGCCTGCAAATCCTGCACTAGCAACCAAGGTATCCAGGTTCTGTCATCAGAACTGATTAGGCAGCTGGCTTGATCCACAGAGAGGAAGGAAGAGCAGCATGGTGCAGAGGCCCACCTGAGAGCCACATGCGGCAGGGGTGCCCTCACCCCCCAGCCAAGGAAGACAGTGAGTGAGCATGCTACCCAGCCTGGGAAACTGTGCTTTTTCCATGGAACTGTGCAACCCATGGATTAAAAGATCCCACTTGTGAGCCCATGCCACTTGGGCCTAGGGTCCCAACCATGGAGCCATGCAGATTCTCAACAGCTGCTCAGCTAGAATCTGCTTAATTCTACTGAGTTCCCAAGAGTGAAGGATGACCAGCACCACAGCTGCAGCTGCTTGCTGTCTAAGCCATTTGAGCTCCTTGGGGGAGGGGTAGCAGCCAACACTGGGATTGATAGCTGCCTAAGATCCCAGGGTGGGGAAAGGGTGACAGCCATCTCTACAGCTCCAGGCCATGGTTTTCCCCTGCTGGAGCCAATGAAGCTAGACAGATTGGTCTCAAGAGGTATCCCCCACAGCCCAACACACTGGCTGTGGCAGACTGTGACCAGAGGGCCTCTTCAGGCCCAACCCTGACCCATCCCTCCTTACTGGGCAGGGCCTCCCTGCAGGAACTTCAACAACTCTAGCCAGGGACACAGGGACAGAATTCTGATCTCCCTGGGCATGAGCCTATAGGGGGAAGGTTGGCCATCATATCCACAGACCAGCATAGTTAGTCTTTCCTCCTGCTAGTTCTGAGGAATCTGGGCAGCCCAAATGACTGGGTTTCCCCCCGCCCCCCGAGTGAAGCATACCCCCTCCACCAAGGGGTAGGCAAAATGCTTTATTAAATGAGTCCTGCTCTCATGCTACCCACTGAGTGAGACCCTCCAACAGGGGTTGTCAGACACCCTATATAGGAGCATTCCTACTGGCATCAGATCAGTGCCCCTTGAGGTCAGGGATCCCAGAGGAAGGAGCAGGCACCCATCTTTGCTGTTCTCCAGCCTTCTCGAGTGACATATCCACATGCAGGAGTGAACCAGATGAACAGGACCTGAAGTGAACCCCCAGCAAACCAGTAGCTCTACAGAAGAGGGACCTGACCATTGAGAGAAAAACAAACAGAAAGCAGCAACAGCAGCATCAACAAAAAAAGTCCCCACCAAAACCCATCCAAGGGTTGGCAGCCTCAAAGATTGAAACTAGACAAACTAGTGAAGATGAAAAAGAGTTAACGAAAAAAACACTGAAAACTCAAAAGGCCAGAGTGCCTCTATTCCAAATGATCGCAACACCTCTACAGCAAGGGTGCAGAACTGGACAGAGGATGAGATGGATGAAATGATAGAAGTAGGCTTCAGAAGGTGGGTAATAACAAACTCCACTGAGCTAAAGGAGCATGTTCTAACCCAATGCAAAGAAATTAAGAACCTTGATTAAAGGTTACAGGAGCTGCTAACTAGAATAACCAGTTTAGAGAGGAACATAAATGACTTGATGGAGCTGAAAAACACAGCAAGAAAACATTGTGAAGCATACACAAGTATCTATAGCTGAATTGACCAAGCAGAAGAAAGAATATCAGAGTTTAAGACTATCTTGCTGAAATAAGTCATGTAGACAAGATTAGAGAAAAAAAATAATGAAAAGGAACAAATGAAACCTCGGAGAAATATGGGACTATGTAAAAAGTCTGAACCTATGATTGATTGGAGTACCTGAAAGAGACTAGGAGAATGAAACCAAATTGAAATCGCACTTCAGGATATTATCCAAGAGAACTTCCCCAAGTGAGAAACACAGGCCAACATTCAAATTTAGGAAATTCAGAGAACACCACTAATACTCCACAAGAAGATCAGACCCAACACACATAATCATCAGATTCTTTAGGTCAAAATGAAGGAAAAAATGGTAGCACAGCCAGAGAGAAAGACCAGGTCACCTACAAAGGGAAGCCCATCAGGCTAACAGCAGACCTCTCTGCAGAAACCTACAGCCAGAAGTGAGTGCAGGCCAATATTCAACATTCTTAAAGAAAAAATGTTCAACCCAGAAGTTTCATAAGCAAAGGAGAAATAAAATCCTTTTCAGACAAGCAAATGCTGAGGAATTTCATCACCACTAGGTCTGCCTTGCAAGATCTCCTGAAGGAAGCAATAAATATGGAAAAGAAAAACCAGTACCAGCCACTGCAAAAACATACCTAACTATAAAGATATTATAAAGAAACTGCATCAACTAGTGTGCAAAATAATCAGATAACATCATAATGACAGAATCAAATTCACACATAACAATATTAACCTTAAATGTAAATGGTCTAAATGGTCCAATTAAAAGATACAGACTGGCAAATTGGTTTAAGAGTCAAGATCCACTGGTGTGCTGTATTCAGGAGAGCCATCTCATGTGCAAATACACACCTTGGCTTAAAATAAAGGGATGGAGGAAAATTTGCCAAACAAATGGAAAGCAGAAAAAAGCAGGGGTTGCAATCCTAGTTTCTGACAAAACAGGCTTTAAACCAAGAAACATAAAAATAGACAAAAAGGGCATTACATATTGGCAAAGGGATCAATTCAACCACAAAAGCTAACTATCCTAAATATATATGCATCCAACACAGGAGCACTCTGGTTAATGAAACGAGTTCTTAGAGACCTACAGAGAGACTTAGACTCCCACACAATAGCAGTGGGAGACATTAACACCCCACTGTCAGACAGATCAACAAGACAGAAAATTAACAAGGATGTTCAGGACTTGAACTCAGCTCTGGATCAAGTGGACCTAATAGACATCTATAGAACTCTGCACCCTTAATCAACAGAATATACATTCTTCTCAGTGCCAAATGGCATTTATTCTAAAATTGACCACATAATTGGAAGTAAAACACTCCTCAGCAAATGCAAAAGAACAGAAATCATAACAGAGTCTCTCAGACCACAGTGCATCAAATTAGAACTCAGGATTAACAAACTCACTCAAAACCACACAAATGCATAGAGATTCAACAACCTGCTTATGAATGACTCCTGGGTGAGCAATGAAGTTAAGGTAGAAATCAAGAATTTCTTTGAAACCAATCAGAACAAAGAGAAAGCATAACAGAATCTCTGGGACACAGCTAAAGCAATGTTAAGAGGGAAATTTATAGCACTAAATGCCCAAATCAGAAAGCCAAAAGATGTCAATTTGACATCTAACATCACAATTAAAAGAGCTAGAGAAGCAAGAGTAAACAAATCCAAAAGCTAGCAAAAGACAACAAATAACTAAGATCAGAGCAGAACTAAAGGAGAGAGACACACAAAAAACCCTTCAAAAAATCAATGAATACAGGAGCTAGTTTTTTGAAAAAAAAAAAAAAAAACAAAATAGACACTAGCTAGAATACTAAAAGAAAACATAGAAGAATCAAGTAGACACAATAAAAATGATAAAGGGAATAGCACCACTGATCCCACATAAATACAACATACCATCAGAGAATATTCTAAACACCTGTGTGCAAATAAACTAGAAAATCTAGAAGAAATGAATAAATTCCTGGACCCAAACATTATCCCAAGACTAAGGAATAAGTTGAATCCCTGAATAGACCAATAACAAGTTCTGAAATTGAAGCAGTAATTAATAGCCTACCAGCAAAAAATGCCCAGGACCAGACAGATTCACAGTTGAATTCTACCAGAGGTACAAAGAGGAGCTGGTACCACTCCTTCTGAAACTATTGCAAACAATTGAAAAGGAGGGACTCTTCTCTAACTCATACTATGAGGCCAGCATCATACTGGTACCAAAACCTGGCAGAGACACAACAAAAAAGAAAACTTTAGGCCAATATCCCTGATGAACATTGATGTGAAAATCCTCAATAAAATAGTGGCAAACTGAATCCAGCAGCACATCAAAAAGCTTATGCACCACGATCAAGTTGGCTTCATCCCTGGCAAGGCTGGGTAACATATACAAATCAGTAAATGTAATCCATCACATAAACAGAACCGATAACAAAAACCACATGATTATCTCAATAGATGCAGAAAAAGCCTTTGATAAAATTCAACATCCATTCATGTTAAAAAAATCTCTCAATAAACTAGGTATTGATGGAACATATGTCAAAATAATAAGAGTTGTTTATGACAAACCGACAGCCAATATCATACAGAATGGGCAAAACCTGGAAGCATTCCCTTTGAAAACTGGCACAAGACAAGGATGTCCTCTCTCATCACTTCTATTAAATATAGTATTGGAAGTTCTGGCTAGGGCAAACAGGCAAGGGAAAGACCTAAAATGTATTTAATAGAAAGAAAGGAAGTAAAACAGTTTCTATTTGCAGATGACATGATTCCATATTTAGAAAACCCCATGATCTCAGCTGAAAAGCTCCTTAAGCTGATAAGCAACTTCAGCAATGTCTCAGGATACAAAATCAATATGCAAAAATCACAAGCATTCCTTTATGCAAACAATAGACAAGCAGAGAGTGAAATCATGAATGAACTCCTATTCACAATTGCTTCCAATGGAATAAAATACCTCAGAATATAGCTAACAGGGATGTGAAGGACCTCTTCAAGGAGAACTACCAACCACTCCTCAGGGAAATAAGAGAGGAAACAAACAACTGTAAAAACAATCCATCCTCATGGATAGGAAGAATCAATATAAAAATGGCCATACTGCCCAAAGTAAGTTATAGATTCAATGCTATTCCCATCAAACTACCATTGACTTTCTTCACAGAAGTAGAAAAAACTTTAAATATCATATAGAACCTAGAAAGAGCATATATAGCCATGAAAATCCTAAGCAAAAAGAACAAAGCTGGAGGGATCATGCTACCTGATTTCAAACTATACTACAAGGCTACACTAACCAAACCAGCATGGCATTGGTACCAAAACAGACATGTAGATCAACAAAACAGAATAGAGACCTCATAAATAACACCACACATCTACAGCCACCTGATCTTCCACTAACCTGACCAAAACAAGCAATGGGGAAAGGATTGCCAATTTAATAAATGATGCTGGGAAACCTGGCTAGCAATTTTCAGAAAACTGAAACTGGTCCCCTTCCTTACATCTTATACAGAAATTAACTCCAGATGGATTAAAGACTTAAATGTAAAACCCCAAACCATTAAAACCTAGAAGAATACCTAGGCAATTGCATTCAAGCCATTTATGGACCATGGGCAAAAAAACTTTCATGACTTAAGACAACCCCCAAAAAGGGCAAGCAAAAACAAAAGCCAAAAATCAACAAATGGAGAATCTAATTTTTAAAAAACAAAAGAACTCTTGACAAGCAAAGAAAAGCTATTCATTTCAGAGGGTGAAATAGGACCCAAAACCTACAGGAAAAAGGGAGAAATTTTTTGCAGGCTACCCCCCACATTCCCAAAAGGGCTAATTTAACCAGAATTTTTCTACAAGGGGAACTTAACCAAATTTAGGGGAATAAGTAAAAAACAAACCCCCATCAAAAAATGGGCAAAAGATGGTGGGGGCGGCCCCAGGTGTGAACAAGGGGACACTTCCTTCAAAAAGAAGGGCATTTTAATGGGAGCCAACAAAAAACCAGTAATGAGAAAAGGGGCTCAGGGCCATTTCCACTGTCAATTTAAGAAAGTGGCAAATCAAGAAAGCAACCCAAAATTTAAAGGGGATTTTTACCAAATCCTCATGGTCAGGTCCAGAACAGGGTCCAATAACTTAAAACAGTCAAAGTAAAACAGTAGGATTTTTACTGTCAAAGGCTTTTGTGGAGAATAGGGAAAAACCCAACTTGTTAACATTTGTTGGGTGGAAAAATGTACAGTTTAGTTACAAAAACAAAAAAAACCATCGTGGAAGGGAACCCAGGTTTGTGGGCCAATTTTTCTCCAGGTATCTCCCGAATTCCAGGGAATTACCCAATTTGACCAACCAGGCCAAATCGGCATTACTGGGGCTGATAACCCAAAAGGGAAATAATAAAATTTCATTCCTTTTTTTTACTATGGAAGACGACATGCATCACCTATGAGTTTTATTTTTTGCAGCCACTATTTTGACGAATAAGCAAAGGACCTTGGAACCCAACCCAAAAAAATGCCATTTTTCAGTTTGATTTAACACTGGGGTAAAAGATTCATACCATAGAATACTATGCAACCATAAAAAGGAATGAGATCATGTCCTTTGCAGGGACATGGATGAGCCTGGAAGCCACCATTGTCAGCAAACTAACACAGGAACAGAAAACCAAACACCACATGTTCTCACTCATAAGTGGGAGTTGAACAATGAAAACACATGGACACAGGGAGGGGAAAAACACACACAGGTGCCATTCAGAGGGTGAGGCTGGAGGGGAGGGAGAACATTAGGACAAATAGCTAATGTATGTGAGGATTAAAATCTAGATGATGGGTTGATAGGTGCAGCAAACCACCATGGCACACGTATACCTATGTAACAAACCTACATGTTCTGCATTTGTGTCTTGTAACTTAAAAAACATTTTGTTTAAATGGGCAAAAGTATATGAGTAAGCAATTCACAAAAAAGACAATCTGGATAGTTAATAATTATATTAAAATATGCTTAATTTCATTGGTAATCAGGAAAAGACTAAATGATTGGCGGGACTAATATGTCCATTAACTTCATGTGTTGGTAAAAAATATGAAGTATCTCACACTCAGAGTAAGATTCTGATTTAATAAACCAAATATACACAGAAATAAGTCAGTTTTTCTGAAGTTAATATTAGGACACTAATTTAATATGCTTGTACCTTTTGTTATTTTGAGTTGAAGCTAAGGCATATCGTTACAACTATTTTCCTGAAATAAAATGTCATGTATCAGTTAGAATTCATATATTCAAGATAAAAGATTCAACCTGGAAAATAATAAAATTATAATGTGTACAAAAATTACAAAATAAAGTTGAAGAAATTATATAATTTACTGAAAATTCACAAATGTATAAGCATGCAGAGGGTCACACTATTAGGCTGAGAAATACAAATAACTCTATGTAACTGGTATATCCCTTCATTTATTCAGATCCACTTCTATGCCATTTTAAGATTTTAAATTTTTTCTCTATGAATATTTTGCTAGATTAGTTTGCAGATTTTTTTGTTGCACTAGAGAGTGGCATAGTATTTTCTGTTCTATTTTTAGGTGATAGAAAGGGACATTAATAATTGTGAGTTGATTAATTTTTAAGCTATCTGCACTATCTCTGTTGATTCACTTTAATTTCCCCAAATCAACTTTCGCTTATATTTGTTTCATTAGATTTATTATTCTTTTAATGGCTGTGTTTGTAGACATCTTCTAGTTTTTCATTTTGTATTTTGTTAATTTGGATTATTTTGTTCTCTATTTCTAAAGTACATCGTTTAGTTTTCAGTGATTGTAATTAATGGCAAACAGTCTTTATTAAAAATATTTTAATTTTGCATTCAATGGTAGATGATAATTGATTTGGCTGCAGAATTCTAGGTTGATAGGGATTTTATTTCATTGCTATAAAGCTACTTGTATTATTTTCTGTTCTATAGTGTTGCTATAAGGAATTGGTTATTAGTTTAAATGTTATTTTAAATGTATAACCTTCCTTTTATCTTGGGTTTGTTTTAGACATTTTATTTTGGTCTAGAAAGAAATTTATTTATTATTACACTATGTCTAGAAAGAAATTTAGTTGTATTTATCTTATTTAGAGCTTATGATTCTTCTCAACACCAGGCTATTATCTAATTGTGTACTGTCTTTCCTATCATTTGTCTATGCTCTCCTTCTGTAAGTCCTATCCAAAGTTGGCAATCTTGTCTTACCCTTTATATCTCGTAAACTCTTCTTTTTGTTTATCATTTATTAATCTTTCTATACTTCATTCTGTGTAAATTTTCTGATACTTTTTTCTAGTTTATTAACTCTCTGTTTACCCACATCCATTCTTCTATTTGTCCTTAAATTTCAATGACCATATCTTTCTTTTGTAGAGTTTTCTTAGTTCTTTTCATATCATATTGCACCAATGTCTGACTCACATTATGCGTGTGTACTTTATTTTGCTATTTATTTATTTACTTAAAACATATTTTATATCAGATAATTTTGCCTCCTTAAATTCTTGGGTATCTAATCCTCTTGTTTGTTTTTTCTGCTAACTCTAGCTTCTGATAAATTGTTTCTTCATACATTTTGTAACTTTTGATTGTGAACTCATCTTTGTGGTGACTTTATCAGTAGAATTTGTGATTTAAGTTAATGGTTTACCCTGCAGATGTGGTTGCACATTCTGTCAAGTGCTTCATGGAATAACCAACTCAAGATAAATTCTTAAAGTTTATTTCTTGACTTGAGGGCTTTCAGATCATAAAGAGGTTAAAATTTAAAATGTACATGAGGCAAAAGTTGGAATCTTTAGGGAAGCTTTTAAAAATTTGTTTGTTTTTGCTCATCCAGAGTTCTGACAGAAATACAGACATCAGGAACTCTCCGTGGTGGTGGATAGAATTTTTCTGTTCTTAAAACAAGAGCATGGCCTTTTGAGGCTCCTGACTTTATTCGTTTGTGCCAACTGCCCCCTTATGAGAGGAGACATTCCCTTCTATTTCCACACAGAGTTTAAAACTAGAGTCCTTGGGTTATAAATATTGGCTGCCCCCTCAGAGCTAACCTTTTCACCCTGCATTTCACGTTGTATTCACAGAAGTCACAGATTTAGCTACTTTCTATTGCTTTCAGGGCTCTTTTCCTCTAAATCTCCAACTTATTTCCCTTTATTTATTGAAAACTCTGTAAAATACTTAAAATCCTTTTATATTACTGTTTTCACATTTTATGTAGTTTTAGCAGAATACTTTTAGGGACAGTTCTGTTTTGCCATAAATGGAAACTAGGAATTTTCCATCATACCTTTCCTTGAACTTTGTTGATCCTCAATTTTTAAACAAATCTTCATCATAATATCACATTTCTCCACTTACAAACGTTTTGTCTTTGATTATTTTCTCTTTCTGCCTCTGAATTTTCAGCTCTTTGACTTCCTTCTTGGTTTGTTTTTCTATTGTATTTAAAAATGCTTTGTTTTCTCAAAACAAAGGTTAGAAAGATGTTTTCCAAATCACTGTACTGTCTTCAACAATAAAGATTTTTTAAAGCATTTAACAAATGTTTGTTTGCTGGCTTGTGTGGGAATTGAAACAGCATATATCTGCAGTGCACAGGACCAGTACTTTAATTTCAATACTTTCATGACTTTAAAAGAAATTACCTTTGTAATTGTTCCTAGAAAAAATCCCTGCCAATCTGTGGTGGCTAAATGGTTAATTTATTTGGCTCTACACTGGGACACTTTGTTTTTCAGGGATTCCCAGCAATATCAGCTTTAAGTTAACTGGTCTATTTCCTTCTTTATTCTTGACAATTTCTGTGAATTATTTTATTTTATTTTATTTTTTAATTTTGTTGCTACAAAGTAGATGTGTATTTTTATGGAGTACCTAGAAAGTTTTGATACAAGAATGCAATGCTTAATAATCACATGTAAAATGAGGTACCCATCTTCTCAAGCATTTATCCTTATCCTTTGTGTTACAAACAATCCAATTATACTCTTTTAGTTATTTTAAAATATACAATTAAATTATTATTGACTATAGACACTCTGTTATGCTATCAAATACTAGGTCTTATTCATTATTTCTAACTATTTTTGTACTCATTAACCATCCTCACCTACCCCCCACCCCTACTACACTTCCCATCCTCCGGTAACTATCATTCTATTGTCTATCTCCATGAGTTCAATTGTTTTGATTTTTAGATCCCACAAATAAATGAGAACATGTGATACCTGATTTTCTGTGCCAGGCTTATTTCACTTAACATAATGACCTCCAGTGCCATCCACGTTGTTGCAGATGACAGGATCTCATTCTTTTTTTTCTTTTTTTTTTTTTGACTGAATAGTACTTCATTATGTATAAGTACCACATTTTCTTTATACATTCATCTGTTAGGGAACACTTAGTTGCTTCCAAATTGTTGCTATTGTGAACAGTGCTGCAATAAACATGGGAATGCAGATATCTGTTCAATATACTGATTTTCTTTGGTTTTATCCCCAGCAGTGGGATTGCTAGATCATAT
This sequence comes from Rhinopithecus bieti, assembly GCF_001698545.2. NCBI lineage: Eukaryota > Metazoa > Chordata > Mammalia > Primates > Cercopithecidae > Rhinopithecus > Rhinopithecus bieti. The sequence continues at coordinate 322,229 of NW_016803360.1, forward strand.
GATAACTGTATTTTTTTTTTTTTTTGAGGAAATTACAAACTCTTCTCCATAGTGGTTGTAATAATTTATATTCCCACCAACAGTATACGAAGGTTACTTTTTTCCCACATACTCGCCAGCAATTGTTACTGTCTGTCTTTTGGATGTAAGCCATTTTAGCTGGGCTGAGATAATATCTCATTGTAGTTTTGATTTGCATTTCTCTGATGATCGATGATGTTGAGCACCTTTTCGTGGGCCTCTTTGCCATTTGTGTGTCTTCTTTTGATAAACATCTATTCTAATTATTTGCCCATTTTAAAATCTGATTATTAGAGTTTTTCCTACAGAGTTGTTTGAGCTGCTTATATATTGTGGTTATTAATCCCTTGTTAGATGGGTAGTTTGTAAATATTTCCTCCAGTTCTGTGAGTTGTCTTTTGACATTTGACAAATACTTTTGGTGTTTGTTTATTGTTTCCTTTGCTGCACAGAAGCTTTTTATCTTAATGTGATCCTATTTGTCCCATTTTGCTTTGGTTGTCTGTGCTTGTGAAATATTACTGAGGAAATTTTTGCCCAGGCCAATATCCTGGAGAGCTTCCTCGAAGTTTTCTTCTAGTGGATTCATAGTTTGAGGTCTTAGATTTAAGTCTTTAATCCATTTTGATTTGATTTTTGTATATGGCGAGAGATAGGGATATAGTTTCATTCTTCTGCATGTGGATATATCAAGTTTCCCTTCATGATTCATATTGGTAGGTTGTACATGTCTAATCATTTGTCTAGTTCTTTTAGATTTTTCATTTTATTGGCATATTGTTCCTCATAGTAGCCACTAGTGATCCCTTGAATTTCATCAGTATCAGCAGTAATGTCTCCTTTTTCATCTCTGATTTTATTTGGATCTTCTTTTTTCTTAGTTTTGCTAAAGTTTTGTCAATTTTAACTTTTCATAAAATCCAAGGTTTTTTTCATTGATCTTTTGTATTGTTTTCTTCATTTCAATTTCATTTCTTTCAATGAAATAAATTTTAATTTCTGCTTTGATCTTTATTATTTATTTTATTCTACTAATTTTAGGTTTGGTTTCCTCTTGCTTTTCTAGTTTTTAAAGATACATTAGCATTGTTAGGTTGATCCTTTGAAACTTTTCCTCTTTTTTGATGTAAGCACTTTTAGCTATGAACTTCCCTCTTAGCACTGCTTTAACTCTTTTTCATAAGTTTTGGTATGGTATATGCTCATTATCATTTATTTCAATAAATGTTTCAATTTTCTTGTTAATTCCTTCATTGACCCACTAGTCATTCAGGAGGACATTGTTTAACTTCTATGTGTTTGTGTATTTTCCAAAATTCTTCTTGTTTTTGATTTCTACTTTTAGTTCATTGTGGTTGGAGAAAATATTTGGTATTATTTCAATTTCTTAAAATGTTTTAAGACTTATTTAGTGACTTAATACATGGTCTATCCTTTAAAATGATCCTTGTGGTAAGGAAAACGATGTGTATTCTGTAGCCATTGGATGAAATGTTCTGTAAATATCTGTTAGATTCATTTGGTCTATAGTGCAGATTAAGTTTGATGTTTCTTTGTTGAGTTTTCTCTCTCAATGATTTGTCCAATTCTAAAATTGGAGTGTTGAAGTCTCTAACTATTATTATGTTGGGATCTATCTCTTTTTAACTTAACAGTATTTGCTTTAAATATATGGATGCTGCAGTGTTGGGGTGCATATATATTTACAATTGTTACATCCTCTTGCTGAATTGACCCCTTTATCTTTCTTTTTGAGACAGAGTCTCACTCTGTCACCCAAGCTGGAGTGCAATGGCATGATCTTGGCTCACTGCAACGTCCGCCTTCTGGGTAAAAGCAATTCTCCTGCCTCAGCCTCCCAAGAAGCTGGGATTACAGGTGCCCACGACCACGCCCAGCTAATTTTTTGTAAATTTAGTAGAGATGGAGTTCTGCCACATTGGCCAGGCTCGTCTCGAACTCCTGACCCCAGGTGATCCACCCACCTCAGCCTCCCAAAGTGCTGGGATTACATGCATGAGCCACCATGCCCGACCTGACCCCTTTATCATTATATAGTAACCTTCTTTTTGTCTCTTATTATTAGGTTAGTGCAAAAGTAATTGCAATTTCAAAATATGAATCTTAAATCATTAAAACTAGGCTCAAATAAATCTTTTTTAATCAAAATAGAAACCATTACAATCAGCATATTTTGCCAGTGAAAATAAGTTAGTTTATTCTTGTAGCATAAAGATTCATGCTTCAGGATTTGACAAACTATTGGAAAGCATTTTCTTCATCCTGCTGGTTGTGGAAGCATTTTCCCTGCAAAAAGTTGTTGCAATGCTTGAAGAAGTGATAGTCCCTTGGTGAGAGATCAGATGAATATGGCAGATGAGGCAAAACTTCATAGCCCAATTTGTTCAACTTTTGAAGTGTTGGTTATGCGATGTGCGATCGGGCATTTTTCTGGAGAATTGGGCCCTTTCTGTTGATCAATACCAGCTACAGGCATTGCAGTGTTGGGTGCATCTCATTGATTTGCTGATTATATTTCTCAGATGTGATGGTTTCACCAGGATTCAGAAAGCTGTAGTGGATCAGACTGGCAGTAGACCGTCAAACAGTGACCATGACTTTTTGTGGTGCAAGTCTGGCTTTGGGAAGTGCTTTGGAGCTTCTTCTCAGTCTAACCATTGAGCTGGTCATCACCAATTTTCATATAAAATCTACTTTTCATCACATGTCACAATCTGGTTGAGGAAATGATTTGTTGTTGTGTAGAATAAGAGAAGATGACACTTCAAAATGACAATTTTTAAAATTTTCAGTCAGCTCATGAGTCACCCAGTTATCAAGCCTTTTCACCTTTCCAATTTGCTTCAAATGCTAAACAACTGCAAAATGGTTGGCCTTGAGTTCTTTGGCAACATCTTGTGTAGTTGTAAGAGGATCAGCATCGATGATTACTCTCAACTAGTCGTTGTCAACTTGTGATGGCCAGTCACTATACTTGTTATCTTCAAGCCTCTCATCTCTGCAAAACTTCTTGAACCACCACTGCACTGTACGTTTGTTAGCAGTTCCTGGGACAAATGCATTGTTGATGCTGCCAGTTGACTCCGCTACTTTATGACCTATTTTGAACTTGAATAAGAAAATCACTCGAATTTGCTTCTTATCTAAGATAATTTCAATAGTCTAAAATAAACAGCAAGTAATAAGTCATTAGAAAAATAGCAAGAAATGGCCATTAAAATAATGTATAACATAATCACATTTATTTAAGAATGTATTCCAATATCAAACAGCAAGTCCCAACAACGCAAAAACTGCAATTCCTACTGCACCAACCCATTTTTTTCTTCAAATCTATTTAATCTGATATGAATGTAGCTACTCCTGCTCTTTTGTGGATCCATTGGCATGAAATATCTTTTTCCATTCCTTTATTTCTCATCTATGTGTCTTTATATGTGAAGTGATTTTCTTTCTTTCTTTTTTTTTTTTTTATTATACTTTAAGTTCTAGGGTACATGTGCATAACGTGCAGGTTTGTTACATATGTATATTTGTGCCATGTTGGTGTGCTGCACCCATCAACTCGTCAGCACCCATCAATTCATCATTTATATCATGTATAACTCCCCAATGCAATCCCTCCCTCCTCCCCCCTCCCCATGATAGGCCCCAGTGTGTGATGTTCCCCTTCCCGAGTCCAAGTGATCTCATTGTTCAGTTCCCACCTATGAGTGAGAACATGCGGTGTTTGGTTTTCTGTTCTTGTGATAGTTTGCTAAGAATGATGGTTTCCAGCTGCATCCATGTCCCTACAAAGGACGCAAACTCATCCTTTTTTATGGCTGCATAGTATTCCATGGTGTATATGTGCCACATTTTCTTAATCCAGTCTGTCACTGATGGACATTTGGGTTGATTCCAAGTCTTTGCACTTGAAGCAAGGCGAGGCATCGCCTCACCTGGAAAGCGCAAGGGGGAAGGTGAAGTGATTTTCTTGTAGGCAACAGGGCAACAGATCATTGAGTCTTTTTAAAAAAAATCATTCAGTTGTATGTGTTTTGATTGGAGAGTTTAGTCAATTTTCATTCAATATTATTATTGATAAGTAAGGACTTACTGCTACCATTTTATTATTTGTTTTCTGGTCTTCTCTTCCTTTTTTCTTTCTTCCTGTCTTCCTTTTAGTGGAAGTGATATGGTTTAGTTTCTTAGTTTTTATTTCTTGTCTATCTGCTTTATGATTTTTGGTTGTGGTTACCATAAGCCTTGCAAATACTACCTTATAACCCATCATTTTAAGATGACAACAACTTTCTATTCATGTAAACAAACAAGCAAATAGAAAACTAAACTAATACTCTATGCCTTACTTCATCCCCCTGCTTTTTAAGTTTTGTTGTTTGTATTTACATCTTATTCTACTTTCTATTTCTTAAAAGTTGTTGTAGTTGTTATTTTTTACTGGTTCATTATTTTACTTAAGGGTACTTATTTTACACACCACAGTTACAGTGTTATAATATTCTATGTTTTTCTGTGTATTTACTATTATCAGTGAGTTTTGTACCTTTAGATGATTTATTATTGCTGATAATGTCATTTTCTTTCTGATTGAAATACTTCATTTAGCACTTCTTACAGGAGAGGTCTGATGTTGATGAAATATCTCAGCTTTTATTTGTCTGGGAAAGTCTTTATTTCTCCTTTATATTTGAAGGACATTGTCACCATATATACTATTCTAGGGTAAAACACATTTTCCATTAACGCTTTAAATATGTTATGCCACTTTCTCCTGGCCTGTAAGGTTTCCACTGAAAAGTCTGCTGCCAAGTGTATTGAAGCTGCATTGTATATTATTCATTTCTTTTCTCTTGTTGCTTTTAGAGTCCTTTCTTTATCCTTGACCTTTGTGAGCTTGATTATTCAATGCCTTGAGGTAGTGTTCTTGGGTTAAATCTGCTTGTTGTTCTATAACCTTCTTGCACTTGAATATTCATATCTCTCTCTTGGTTTGGGACATTTTCTGTTATTATCCCTTTGAATAAACTCTACACCATCTCTTTCTGTACCTACTCTACAATCTTTAAGGCCAACAAATTTTATGTTAGCCCTTTTGAGTCTATTTTCCAGATCCTGTAGGCATGCTGCATTGTTTTTAATTTTTTTCTTTTGCCTCCCCTGACTGTGTATTTTCAAGTACCTGTCTTCAAACTCACTAATTCTTTCTTCTGCTTCATCAATTTTGCTATTAAAAGACTGATGCATTCTTTACTGTGCCAATTGAATTTTTCAGCTCCAGAATTTCTGCTTGTTTTTAAATATGTTAATCTCTTTATTAAATTTGTCTGCTAGAATTCTGAATTCTTCCTCTGTGTTATCTTTAATTTCTTTGAATTTCTTTACAATAGCTATTTTGAATATTCTGTCCAAAGGTCACTTATCTTTGTTTCTCCAGTATTGGTCTCTGGTGCTGTAATTAGTTCATTTGTTAAGGTCATGTTTTCCTGGATGGTCTTGATACTTGTAGATGTTTCTCTGTGTCTGGGCATTGAAGAGTTAGGTATTTATTGTTGTCTTCTCAGTCTGGGCTTATTTGTATCCATCCTTCTTGGGAAGGCTTTCCAGATATGCAAAAGAAGTTGAGTCTTGTGATCTAAGCTGTATCTGCTTTTGGGAGCACCCTAACCTCATTAACATTGTGGTTCTTGCAGACTTGTTGAAATACCACCTCGATGGTCTTGTACAACATCCAGAAGAATTATCTGGATTACCAGGCAGAGACTCTTGTTCTCTTCCCTTACTTTCTCCCAAACAAATGGAATTTGTTCTGAGCCACCTGGACCAAGTGGTGAAGTGACATAAGCACCCCTGTGGCCACCACTATTATGATTGTTCTGGGTCAGGCCTGAATCCAACAGAGCACTGGGTCTTGCCCAAAGTCTCCTATAACCACTTCCTGGCTACCACCTACATTCACTCAAGGCCTTGGGGCCCTACAATCAGCAGGTAACAAAGCCAGTCAGTGCTGTGTCCTTCTCTTCAGGGTGGCAAGGTTCCTTAGGCCCGGGGTGCATCCAGAGATGCTGTCTGGGAGCCTGGGACTAGACCAAAAAACCTTAGAAGTCCCTCTGATGTTCTAGTGTACTTAGTCTGACCTGGGACTCAAACCACAAGATGTAGCTCTTCTCATTCTTCCATCCACTTTCCAAAGGCAGAGGAGCCTCACCCTGTGGCCACCTCCACCACAGGCCCATGGGGATTACTGCCAGACTACAGCTGATGTTCCCTTAAGGCCCAAGTGCTCTTCAGTCAGCTCGTGGTGAATGCTTTCTGTCCTGGGATTTTACCTTCAGGGAAGTGGGTTCCCCTGTGGCCCAGGGCAGGTCCAGAAATGCCATCCAAGATCCATGTCCCGGAATTGAAAACCCCCAAAGCCCACTTGATGCTCTATTCACCTGTGGTTGTGCTGGTACCTAAGGTAAAAGACAAAGTACCTCTTACTTTTCCCTCCACTTTTCTCAAGTGGAAGTTATCTCACCCCATAGCTACAGCTGGGAATTTGCTGAGTCTCACCTAAAGCCAGCAAGTCTCAAAGTCTTCCTCAAGGCCATCTACATAGTACTTGGGTATTGCTGCTGGCTATTCAGGGCCTAAGGGTTCTTCAGTTAGCAAGTGATGAATCCTGCCAGGACTGGGTTCTTTTCTTCCAGGAAGCAGATTCCATTCTGGTGCAGGTCATATCTAAAAATGTTGTTTGGAAGCGACGGCCTGAAAGGAAAACCGCATGACTCTGACTGGTGCCCTATCCTGTTGTGGCTGAGCTGATATTCAAGATGCAGGATGCAGTCCTCCCCACTCTTCCTTCTCCTCTCCACAGGTGGAAGGAAGGGGTTGTTTTAGGAGCCACAAGCTGCGTAGCTTGGGGTTATGGGAGAGGTAATGCCAGAACTCTCTTAGCTGCCCTCTGCTGGTGTCTCAGTAGGCTGAGCTTGCCCCAGTCCGCTGGCTAGGAGTGGCACTAGGACTCACTTAGGCATTGCAGTACTTGTGGCCTAGACTGCCTTTCAAGTTTAGTTAGAGCCCCAGAACACTTTAGCCCATATTGATGAGGCTTGCAGAACTCAAGTTCAGATCACTGGGATGGCAATTATCCTCAGACTAGGGCTGGTTTAAATGCTTCCTCCCTAGGAGGGCATTGGCTGAGTTTGGTCTGGTTTTGTTTTCTGCTATAACAGGGGAGTTTGATGCCTTAAAACTTTTGTGTTCTCCGTCTCCTCAGTGCACAAAAACACTCTGCACCAGCCACTGATGCTGAGAGGGATGGAGAAGACGTGGTGTTGGAGACTCAAGACTGTTTTTCCTACCTCTTCAGTGCCTCTTTCAGCAACATGAAGTTAAAACCTGGTTCTGTGAGTGCTCACCTAATTTTTGGTTCTTATGAAGGTTCTTTTTTTGTGTGTAGATAGTTGTTAAATTGGAGTGTCTTGGTATGGGGGATGATAGGTAGAACTTTCTATTTTGCCATGTTGCTCTGCCCCCAAATATTTTTAGATATATGCATTTACCTTAGTTCCATATATAAAGAATTCTCTTCAAATTATACCATCACAATCACCAAACATACTAAGATCTGAACTGGAATGTTAAAAGACAAACAACAAACAAACGCTACATCCTATTTTCTCTTAATGTCTCTCTCTGGGCTGCTAGACTGGTTGGATTATACATAATAGTTCAGTATTTTAGAATGACACACTATAACTAAACTTTAATAATTCTTTAATAGCTGTGCAAAATGCATGACTAAAAGATAATGATATTGAGGTAATGATAAGATAGATATTGAGATAATGATAAGAGATAATGATATTTGATTCTGTGAACTTATGATTAAATTAAATACTACATGTTATTGGGTTCACTATAGAAGACAATTCAATAATGAGTGATCAAATGATAAAGAAGTGAATGCAAATAATAGTTTCTAAAATGCAGTATACACTTTCATAAGGACAAAAGGTTAAAGCTGTTTATATTGATAGAAAGTACAAAAACTTAAAAGGACATTTGTTTCAAAGGTAAAAGAAAAATGAGCTTTACCTTGAATTCCCATGCTTGACAGAGAAATGTGCAACAAGAAATTTAAAAAGCAGCATGTGCTTCAGAGATTAGTTATATTATTTAAAAATAATTAATTAAATATTTTAATTGACAAGTAACAATTGTATATATTTATTGTGTACAATATGGTGTTCTGAAATACGTATACCTTATGAAATGGCTAAATCAAGCTAATTCACATATGTATCACCTCACACACATCATTTTCTTGTGATAAGAACATCTAAAACCTATCCTCTTAGTGATATTTAAGAATATAATACATTGTTATCAACTATAGTATCTATGTTATATAATAGATCTTCTGAACTTATTCCTCCTACATAAGAATATTTTGTATTATTTGACCAACATCTCCCCAAAACCCTCTGCTAGATTCTACTAACCATTCTACTCTTTGCTTCTATGAGTTTAATATTTTTATATTCCACATGTAAGTGAGATCATGTGATACTTGTCTTTCTATGGAGATTTCCCCTATGTTCTAGGAGTTTTACAGTTTCAGATCTTATGTTTAAGTTTTCAATTCATTTTGAATTGATTTTTATATATGTGTGAGATAAAGGTCTAATTTCATTCTGCATGTGAATATCCATTTGTCCAAAAACCATTTATTGAAGAAAATGTCCTTTTCCCATTATATGTATACCTGAAAGCTTTGTCAAATATCAATTGACCATAAATGCATAATTTTGTTTATAGGCTCTCTATTTTGTTCCACTGGTCTATGTGCCTGTTTTTACACCAATATAATGCTATATTGATTACGATAGTTTTGTAGTATATTTTAAAGTCAGGTGGTGTGATGTCTCTTTGTTCTTTTTGATCAAAATTGCTTTGGATACTTTGGAATCTTTTGTGGTTCTATACAAATTTTAGGTTTGTTTTCTTCTATTTCTGTGAAAAATGTCATTGGTATTCTGATAGGGATTGCATTAAATCTGTAGATAGCTTTGAGTAGTATTACCATTTAAAAAATATTAATTCTTCCAATCCATGAACACAGAATATCTTTCCATTCCAGGACTTGTTTTTAAAAGTGTTAATTACTGCCATGTCTTTGGTAAAACCTTGCTCAATGATTGTTATGCCATGTCCCAAACATTGTTCTTATAAAATGAAGGAATTATTTTATTTCGTATTATATTTTTACAGACAAAACAATAACAGCTTAACCCACTAAATGCTGAATATTAAATCATATGGTGCACATTGTTATAAGTTTATGTAACTGTAACACATTTAATTTGTTTGGTTTTATTTCGTGAGTGACAATGATTGCTTAAATTCTACTATGGATTGATCAAAGATAGTGAAACATAATGTTTACAATTCTCCCTCAATCAACATCAGACTTTTGGTAAAAAGACATAAAACTGAATTATTTCATTCATAAAATTAAATTCAACTTATACAGTTTGAATTTAGAAATCCTTTACAAGGGACATGACTGATTATATGTGAACATTATCTTGTTCTTAATAAGTTAATTTTTAAAATTAGTTATTCAGATGTACATTTGAGGACTCTTGATCAAAACTGCCTTTAAAAATGTTGACTGAATCAGGTATAAACTTCAGTTATATAGAAAACTCAACTAGATATTAAACACTTATTTTTCCAGGAATGCTTGGGAGATTGAAGCAATACTTTATGCCTGGCCGGGAGGCAGGGTGGGGGGGAACAAAAACAAAACTGTTTCTTAAAATGAGTTCCTGTTTGCAAGAATGAAGAGAAAACAAATCATAGGAAATGCAGTTGGTGTTGATCCCATTTCTTAGTCATTAAGCTGTTTTTGAGACTGTCTAATGAGAAAATATGTCACACATATTTAATTTTTCTCCACATAAACAACGAGAATACCAAATAATTAAACCTCTGTGGTGAGCCTTGCACACAGATCAAGTTTTCATATCATTTTTTAAGTGAGCACCTTCCCCAAATAGTTTTTTTGAGCGAAATAGTCAAGGTAAGGAAAATTTCCTTGCCAGCCTTCCGTGAGCATACTGAAGGAGCAGTAACAGAAATGATTGTACCAGCCCTTTCAATGTGTAAATTCAAGCTGTAGTTCAGAGAACATCAAAGGGGTCAAAGGGATAGTAGGGGTTTTTGTGTCCCAACTTGTCCCTATTCTTTTTGTGGTAGCTGATCCCATCTGTCTCCAAGAGCTGATTGTAGCTTATTCTTTGTGAGTGTTGTTCACAAGTCACCTAAGTAAAGATTAAACTTGTGGCTCCTTTCCCATGTGTTCAGTCCAGTGTTAAAATGTAAAAACAGCTATCTATTTGTACTAGCACACAGTCATAAATAATGTGAATCTGTAATACAGAATAAATTATTTAATTTAATATATGAATATTTGAGATATTTTATGTTTTTATACTAATGATTTTAGAGATTTAGGTAGCCAAATTAGGCAAATAAAAGCTACTCTGCAGGGTGGTTGTGAAGCTGGAGGTTTCATCAACCTGCAGAAACTACTGAGTATAGTGAATGACAAACAATAAATAATATTTATGAATGATCATAACTGAACTTCAGGCCATAATGAGATTCGTTAGCTGAAGAAAGCTGGTTTCAATGGGAGAGGATATATATTTTTATATTTTCTAAAATCTTTATCTATTTTCTAATTTCTCCTTAAGCATAAGGAATAACAACTTCTATATGAGCAACGACCATGTCTAACATTTTGTTGTTATTGCTTTACATTCATGATGTTGTGACAGATAGCTTATAATACAATTCCCCACACCAGAGAATCCAGATACTTAACAAAAAAAGCAACATGTATAATTGAGAAACAATTGGTCATTAATTCTTAGGCTTGGTTTTAGGGGAAACAGAGTTAACGCACTTTAATAAGTCTTCCTGTGGTACATATGTGTTGTAAGAGAGCTCTAGAGACTTAAAGCACACAGGAGGTGTCTAGTGTGAATTAAACTACATTTCTAAACATCATTTTTCTTATTTATAATGATTAAATATACTTGATTATTTTGCCCATAACCCAAGAATTGATCTGGGCATTTAAAAAATATATATATATATATATACACACACATATCTATATATATATATTTTCAATTAAACAAAACAGATAAGTTAAATTATTTTATGTTCTGTGAACACTCCAGCTTTGTTCATTATAGCAAAAGGGGGAAGTACAAGTCATTTGATTGCTCTTTAACCTTTCATTATATTGACAATCTGTTATTGCCTAGCATCAATCCCATCCTTCTCAGAAGGTGGCTTGGCATTTTTGTGGTATTTTCAATCTAGGGAAATAAATCTGCATCTCCATCTGGATTGACCAGATGAGGCTCCCTTCAGAGCCAATTAACACTTTACCAATGGGGTCACCTCAGCATGGTAGGAGGTGCTTTGCACCTCCAGGGCGACCATAAACTGTCTCCACAATGCCTCCAGATGCTCCAGGTCTGGAAACCAATCAATCTTTTACATAAGTGGTTAGTACACCTACCCCAGGGTCCTAGAAAGACACACCAAAAGATCTGTATAGCTTTCCAAAACAGAACCTTTTGAATATTCTTTTGTTTGGCTCTTCATATATTTACAATGACTGAGAAGAATACTCATGACACACAGAAAAGCAAATCAAGCTTGGTGCGCAAGGCACAAGCTCCACTCCTGTTAAATTTTATAGTCACACATATGTTTATCACTTCTTAGCTAGTTTGACTAGAGATTTCTCAATAACCTCGTTTGTGACCATTGGAAAGCCATAAATCTATATGAAAAGTCTTCCAGTGCCCCGTTCAGGGAGAGAGTTACAGGTCAAACACCTGTAAAAATGTTTAAAGCATGGCCAGGGCAGCTTTGATGCCACTGTGGGCTGCCTAAGGCACCTCTTTGTGGTATCCTGGTGATACCTGAGAGATCTGTGGTTAATTTTTTTAGGAGCCCAGACTTAGTTCACAGATTTCTTCCGCTTTTCTGCATAGGCGTCTCATTTAATGAAGCAATTTCGTTAACTCTGTTTTAGCTGGGAAAGAATGCAAATTATTCTTTACTAGAAAGAATGGGAGGGGTGACAAGTGAAGGAGAAAAAAGAAAAAAAAAAAAAAAAAAGACACTGGGAGCACAGTGGAGCCACGAAGTTCCCTCAGGTGGCTGGCTAACTAGCTTGGCCCTTTGTGTAGACACTGTCTGCCTGTGGGATGGAGCTAAAAGACAGAAGAATGACAGTCTGGAGGAAGAAAGAAGACAATAATTATGGGATGCGTGCGATTAGTGCGGTAGCCAGAGAAATTAAGCCACAAGTCCTAGGAATCTTCCTTTCTGTATGGTACCTGCAGGGGAAGAGAAAAGACCTCACTACAGAGTTCAGTTGGAATCTACTCCCTGCCAGCTCAGCTTGATTGCTTTCTGGGTTACCTACTGTGGAGGTTCAGCAGCTCGACCTTCCTTTCAGTAGAGCTATATTGTCCTGCTCTGAAAAAAGGCAGATTAAGAATTTACAGGGATCCCTCCATCACTGGCCTCTGACAGGAACACTCAGGGAGCTGATTTTTCATGGTTCAATTTGCCTGGGGCCAAGATTCTAATCGAAATGTATTCTGTTAATGTAAAGTCCCACTGCAGTTTTAAGAAATATCTAACTTTCTATTAAACTTTCCCTCTCATTTCTTTACTCTTCCTCCTTTTGTTTTAGTGTTGGAAATCTTTCCTACTTTATTTATTATTATTTTTATACTTGGAGGAATATTTGCATTTGAATTCAGGTTTGTAGGTGAAGAATAAATCATGTCAGTTGAGAAGTTTATAATTATTTTGTAGGTAGGTAAACTGTATTCTAACTGCCTCTTGAATCTGAGATATTCCCAGCTATAATTCAGATCATCCTTCAGTTGTCTATTTTGATTTAAATGCCTTAATTAAAAACTATATGTTTGCAGAATAATTGAAAAGGACTCTTTGGTAACATGAAAGCTATTTAATTTTGTCAAGCCAAGAAGAAAGAAAAGATATTCAATCTCTTCTTAGTTTAATACATATTTTTGAGAGCTGTTTCAAATGGAGGAGGGGAGAGGTTAGTCAGATTTTGAGCCAACAATCTTTTCAGCCTCTGCATGTGTATTATCTTAGATAGTTCTGATTAGGTCTGAGTATTGCTATCATTTTTATTGCTTCTTTTTTATTATAAGTGACTTGATATTAAACTTTTTAGCATATATAATTATATTAATATCTCTGCCAAAAATTTGAGGTTATGCTGGTAAGTGAAATAATTGTACTATACTTGGTTTTGCAACTTCAAAAACAAGAAGTTCTTTAATGCTGTATGTTTTGTTAACAGGGCAAGTGAAAAACTGGAAATCACATTTGTTCTACTAGAGATGAGAAAGCTTAGCAGATGGACTGTAATGATTTTCCAGGAGGAGGAAAGGAAACATCTTTGTCTCCTATTCAGATTAGTTTCACCTGGCATAGTCAGACTCAGCACAGAAGCCTTCACTAGTTCACTCAGCAACAATGCCTCTTGCCTATCTGTGATGTTTGATATAATAATTTTTGATGCACTGTATTTTGTTATATATTTTACATCTTCAAAATAAGTAGCTTTGAGAGTTACTCACTGAAGACCATTTGTTTAAAATGTTCAGTATAAAACATATACATGTTCCTGTTTTATGTAGGCTTACCTTATTCTAGAGGGATCTGTCTCATGTTCTGTCCTATTACAAGATCCTTAAGAAACATCTCCACCCCTATTACGAGATTCTGGTAATGTTGGGTCCAGGAAATGTACTCTGGAAATGCGGAATGATGATTCCATTGCCCTACCATTTCTTATAGCATCTTATCTCTTTAATCCTCTTTCTGCTCCTCACAATCTTACAGAAATAAAAGGGAGGAAGACTGATGTATTGTTTGATATCTCTGAATGACTTTATTTTTAGAGCTATTTATTAGTGGTTTATAGTAACTTCAAATGAAAGATCTGTATTCTTCATTTTAGTTATTTTCTAATATTCAAATAATAATATATCTGAGAAATGCAATATATATTCTCAGTAAGTAACATTTTATTTTTTGCAACAAAACTCTGTCAATAGGTCAGGTTATCCTTCTCATTACCCTCTAGCAGCCAGAATTTCTAAGACCTTACTCTTTTCAGTGGAAAATTTTCAGTTTTATTCTCTTGATATTATTAGAAGAAAATTTTGTTTTAAAACTTTCCAAAACATCCAGCTATGGCATTCTTCTAGTAATAGTTTCTTAAATGGGATGGATAGGGTGGGGAATCTACAAAATAAGAGGACAGAATAAGATTTGAAACTGAAAGTGAGTTGGTTGTAGTATATCCCATTAAGAAGACAAAATAGGCTGGGCACGGTGGCTCACACCTGTAATCCCAGCACTTTGGGAGGCCGAGGCAGGTGAATTGCTTGAGGCCAGGAGTTCAAGATCAGCCTGGCCAACATGGCAAAACCCCATCTCTACTAAAAATACAAAAAGTAGCCAGGCATGGTGGCACACGCCTGTAATCACAGCTACTTAGTAGGCTGAGGCAGGAGAATTGCTTGAACCCAGGAGGCAGAGGTTGCAGTGAGTCAAGGTCATGCCACTGCACTCAAGCAAGACTCTATCTCCAAAAAAAAAAAAAAAAAAAAAAACAGAAAAGACAAAATAAGTAAGGTGGTTAAAAAGACCAAAATGACTTGAAGACATCTATCTGATGCTAAAGAATCATAGTTCTTAGAAAGTTCATAGAAAGATAGTTGGGAAAACTATCCAAAAATCAAGTTAGAAAAAGTTATAGGAAATGATCAATTGGCTAGAAAAAAGAAAGGTGAATGAATTGCTGCCAAGGCTAAGTGAAGGATGACTATCACCTCCAGATTAATTACCTGGGACAGGAAACTATGTTGAGATGCACAACAATATCAAAGAGAGTACTGAGCATGTTGTGATGTTACCACTGTACAGCAGAGTGTGCTAGCATGATTAGAACCAAACTACACAGTAATCTTAAGTCTGTGTTAATGTAATAAGCAAGGAAATAAAAAGCACCAAGGGAGAAAGGACAAGTAAGGAAACTGGCTGTTGATAGCTTGCACACACTTGTATGCCATAAGGATCTTTTGAAGTTGCAGCAGAAACAGTCCCTGTGGAACAATGATAACAGGAGAGACAGACATTGATGTGTAAATGACATCATCACCCAAAGCCACTTCCACTCAAGCAGAGTCCCAGATCATATTGGGGTTCAAAGGGACTCTAATCTTACCCTACTCATTTTTTTTTCTCTTAAACTCTTGCCAGAAATGAGGGAAACACAGAGATGCTTGTTCATGTTAGCTTTTCTAACTTGACCTGGAAACTGAGAGTCATGTAACAAGACAAGGGCTGCCCAGAGTTCACAGATTTAAGGATCAAGTTTGTGAAGACATTGGCTTAGATAAAAGGACAGTAGTTAACATTAGCATTACATAAGCTTGAACTACTATCTCTAGAGATATTCAGTACTTTGAGAGAAACATGAAATTGTATCAACAGTTTATAAATAATTGTGAATTTATAATAATACTGCTAGAACTGTCTGTGAAAGAAAAAGGCTGACCTTCCTGTCTTGAAAATATTTTTCCTTTCTGAATAATTTAGGGCTGGACAATTTGATCTTTTATAGGTCATACTAATCAACATTTTGCCATTTTTCACTAGATGATAAGCTTGCTTAGCAATATGAGGAGGGTGCCTCCACTTTCTGAGGGCCATTAGTTAGAATTCCTAGGGATAATCATGGTTCAAAGAACTGGATATTAATGATAGTTTCACATAACATTATATATAGTATAAATAACATGCCTACTCACTGAGAGTGGTACAGAAATCAAGAGTCATGAAACCCAGTACAGGAAAATTAACATTGAAAGTACAAATCAAACAATGATATGGCCAAATGTTATCCCCTGTAATAAGAACCATAGATTTGTGAAAAATCCCTAAATGCAAATGATAAAGCCCTTTCTCAGTATAAAGTGTTTATATAGCACAAGCTAATTAGTATTAGAAATATCTGCTTTATTTCCTTTTCTGTGGAGCTTAGACATCTATCTGGGAGGAGGCTGAGTATATCAAGTGTTCCTTTCAGTGTAAGCAATAAGTAGTTCACTTCCTGTACTTTCCATGAACTTTGTAATGGTTAAATAAAGCTATATTCAACATGAACTTGTGAATACCTCCCTTTCAATTTTTTTTTTTTTTTTTTTTTTT
>NW_016803360.1:338840-349350 GCF_001698545.2 Rhinopithecus bieti
TTTTTTTTTTTTTTTTTTTTTGGCTAGGATCGAAACTTCAATATAAAATAGAAACTATTTGACTTTCTCTTCTAACACCATAACAGATTCTTTAGTAGGGTGGTAATATTAATCAGATGTGGCAAATTATTACCATTATAAGTTAAGTGAGAACTTTGTCACTGTAGAATGTTGCATTAGGTTCATGCTGTTACATATTCCTCAGCTGTTAAAATATTGTAGGATATTTGTGGAGGTCTTTACAACACTTTTCACAGTAATTATTTAAATATTAGACTGGCTTTAGTTTATCAGTGAGAGTCTCTGGGGTGCTGTCCTTGGTTATATTCTGAAGAAGACTGCCCTATAAAGTGAACATGTTTATATATGCTAGTTTGAAATGGGTATATGTTTGGCCAGAATTCTGGTTGGCAATTTGACAATAAGATAAAGGCAAGACACAAGGTTCATATGTAACAACTGGTGAACAAAGAGATTAAAAGGGGAAGTTGAAAGTTAGCATAGAGTAATTGGAGGAAGCTAGCTTTGATAAGTCACAAAGGGATTGTATTAGGGTTCTCCAGAGAAGCAGAGATAATAAGATATATAGATATGTAAGAGAAAATATAGGAATTGGTTCTTACAGATATGAAGGCCGATGAAGTCCCATGATACGTCGTCTGCAAGTCAGAGATCCAGGAAAGCTGGTATAATTCAGTCTGAGCCAGAAGGCCTGAGAAAGAAGAGTTCTGATGTCTGAGGGCAGAAGAAGATAGATATCCCAGCTTAAGGAGAGAAAGAGAGAGAGAGAGAGAGAGAACAAAATTCACATGTCCTCCACGTTTTGTTCTATTTGGGCCCTCAACAGATTGAATGATGAGCACTCTTATTGTTGAAGGTGATCTTCACTCAGTCTACTGATTCAAATGTTAATCTCTTCTGGAAATAGCCTCACAGACACACCAGGAAATAATGTTTGCCAGCTACCTAGGCTCCCCTTAGCTGAGTCAACTTGAAATATACTATTAACCATTACACGAGTGATGTGTGCAAACATGATCCCTTGCCTCTCCCACTTATTCCTTCACCCTTTGACCTGTACTATCTTTGCTTCTGTATCATCTTTTGCATTTTTCCTGTTAATGAGTTTATCCACGATACCGCTACTTCCAGGATATTCTCCCACTCTCTCTTCCCATTGGCTCTCCTTTACTCTCCCTTCTTCATCTGTGTTCTGCCAGATTTAACCCCTAAAACATTCCTTGAATCCCTGTACTCATCTCCAAGTCGTCTCTCAGTGCCTTAATTCAGCCACATCTTTCTGTTCTTGTCTGGGCAAAGTTAGTTAAGCCCTAGTCTCCCTATTTTATTTATTTATTTATTTATTTATTTATTTATTTATTTGGAGAAAGGTCTCACTCTTTACCTAGGCTGGACGGCAGTGGCACTATCACGGTTCACTGCAGCCTCAATTGCCCAGGCTCAAGTGATCCTTCCACCTCAGCCTTCCAAGTAATAGGGACTATAGGCATGTGACACCACTCTTGGCTAATTTGTGTGTGTGTGTGTGTGTGTGTGTGTGTGTGTGTATGTATGTGTGTGTATATATATATATATAGTAGAGATGGAGTTTCCCCGTGTTGCCCAGGTCTTGAACTCCTGAGCTCAAGCGCTATCCACCCACCTTAGCCTCCCAAAGTGCTGTGATTATGGGCATGAGCCACCATGCCCAGCCTAGTCTCCCTATCTTTAGTCTGTCTACTACGCAACAGATAAAATGTTCTATCTATTCCATCCCTGTCACTTTCTTTTCTAAAATAGTTCTTCATTGTCTAGAAGATAAAATCCAGTCTCTGTTATTATATTTTAAGGCCCTCCATAATCTGGTTATTGTCTAGAAGATAAAATCCAGTCTCTGTTATTATATTTTAAGGCCCTCCATAATCTGGTTATTGCCAATCATTCTAGCCTCATCTCTGCCTATTACTGCCTTCAAACATCCCTGCTTGCAAAACACTTCTCCACAGGGCATAGATAGATAAATAATTGAAGTGGGCTGGGTGGAAGTAACAAGGAGTTGTGGGAACTATGACATTCTGAAATATACAAGGCCCACCTAAAGAATTCAACTTTATTTGTATTAGGGCAATAAGACAAGTCTTCAGGACACGTGGACCCTGTTTATGACCTGTACTAGTAGTATCAAATATTTGTCTGCTCTGGCATCATGGTATTCTTTTTCCTTCCACAAGTCATTTGCCCATGCTGTTCTCCTTTGAGGGTAGTGCTCATCCACAGTATGTTCCCCCTCACTTACCTCATCCTTCTCAAGTTAGCCACTTCTCCTTACTTAAGATTTAAACCAAATAGTAGTCATCTTCTTAAAAAATCCATGCATGATCCCTATTTATTTCCTGCATGTTTCGGTAAACTTTCTATAGCACCTCCTGTGTTTATTTTAATTAAATACTTACCTCTCCCACTATATTAAATGGAAAAAGATATATTGTATTAATTTCTGTATCCTCAGGGTATCATGGAGAGCCAGGTTACATAGTTAGCACATAGTTAGTACTCAACAAAGGCATGAAAACAATGGTGAGTCAAATAGAATTGTCGTTCAACATCTTAGCTTTGCCTTAGAGTCTATGGCTATGGAAATCTATGGAAGTCTTGAGGAGTCATTTGACACCAGCAAGGGAAGAAAATGGCAAATTCCATCTTATTAATCTTTCTACCAGTGGAAGCTAGACTTTCATCTATCACACTGTGGAAGGAAAAGGAGAAGGATGAAAGACAGGGAGAAAATAAAGAAGGAAGGGAAATATTTATGTTCTTAATGCAAAAGTGCTATGGAAGAGGGAGTGGAGAAGTAGGAAGATGACTTGAGCTGAAGTGAAGAACTGAAACAAGGTCCATTTTACAAGAATTAGAAATTTCGAGATAGCCACACAAGAGCAAGTTCGTACTGAGAACAGGTTGAACCCAGAAAGTACTCAACTGCTCCGAGTTATACTTCATAACACCCAGGACCTAGATAGATTTTCTTTCAATTCTTTAAAACAATCTCCCCTGGAATAAAATGTGCGCTCAGATATATTTTATTCATGTAGCAACTTTTTGAATTTTCCCTATTCTTACTTTGAAAGATGATGTATGAGAAAGGAGAGGGGATGTTCTCAAAGGACATAGTCTCTAGGAAGGTGTTCGCAGCATTTGGCAATAGGAATAACAGTGAAGATAAGTCATCTAAACATGGCATTTTACCNTCTAGAAGATAAAATCCAGTCTCTGTTATTATATTTTAAGGCCCTCCATAATCTGGTTATTGCCAATCATTCTAGCCTCATCTCTGCCTATTACTGCCTTCAAACATCCCTGCTTGCAAAACACTTCTCCACAGGGCATAGATAGATAAATAATTGAAGTGGGCTGGGTGGAAGTAACAAGGAGTTGTGGGAACTATGACATTCTGAAATATACAAGGCCCACCTAAAGAATTCAACTTTATTTGTATTAGGGCAATAAGACAAGTCTTCAGGACACGTGGACCCTGTTTATGACCTGTACTAGTAGTATCAAATATTTGTCTGCTCTGGCATCATGGTATTCTTTTCCTTCCACAAGTCATTTGCCCATGCTGTTCTCCTTTGAGGGTAGTGCTCATCCACAGTATGTTCCCCTCACTTACCTCATCCTTCTCAAGTTAGCCACTTCTCCTTACTTAAGATTTAAACCAAATAGTAGTCATCTTCTTAAAAAATCCATGCATGATCCCTATTTATTTCCTGCATGTTTCGGTAAACTTTCTATAGCACCTCCTGTGTTTATTTTAATTAAATACTTACCTCTCCCACTATATTAAATGGAAAAGATATATTGTATTAATTTCTGTATCCTCAGGGTATCATGGAGAGCCAGGTTACATAGTTAGCACATAGTTAGTACTCAACAAAGGCATGAAAACAATGGTGAGTCAAATAGAATTGTCGTTCAACATCTTAGCTTTGCCTTAGAGTCTATGGCTATGGAAATCTATGGAAGTCTTGAGGAGTCATTTGACACCAGCAAGGGAAGAAAATGGCAAATTCCATCTTATTAATCTTTCTACCAGTGGAAGCTAGACTTTCATCTATCACACTGTGGAAGGAAAAGGAGAAGGATGAAAGACAGGGAGAAAATAAAGAAGGAAGGGAAATATTTATGTTCTTAATGCAAAAGTGCTATGGAAGAGGGAGTGGAGAAGTAGGAAGATGACTTGAGCTGAAGTGAAGAACTGAAACAAGGTCCATTTTACAAGAATTAGAAATTTCGAGATAGCCACACAAGAGCAAGTTCGTACTGAGAACAGGTTGAACCCAGAAAGTACTCAACTGCTCCGAGTTATACTTCATAACACCCAGGACCTAGATAGATTTTCTTTCAATTCTTTAAAACAATCTCCCCTGGAATAAAATGTGCGCTCAGATATATTTTATTCATGTAGCAACTTTTGAATTTTCCCTATTCTTACTTTGAAAGATGATGTATGAGAAAGGAGAGGGGATGTTCTCAAAGGACATAGTCTCTAGGAAGGTGTTCGCAGCATTTGGCAATAGGAATAACAGTGAAGATAAGTCATCTAAACATGGCATTTTACCACAGTGGCACTGCTCGTTTGCCTGGTCATCCCCTAACATCAACCAGGATCACACTTAGGATGTTTCTGACAGATATATCCTACAATCACCCTTGGTAAATCCAAAATTCTTAGCAATATGCCACCATTTAAGAATCTAACTTTAAGTTCTAAAGGCTGTATGTCTGTTCAATTCAGTGTACATAGTAGTAACAGCAGGAGGTGGCTTAAAAATGTCATGATATTTCTGGTTTGAGTGGAGTGATTTTATAGGTCTGCCTGTAAAACACACAAAATAATGCTTTTTCCCTATTATGGCAAACACAATGAGAATGGACAAGACAGAAAGCACCTAAAAGTCTATCCTTGGAAGAAAGATAAATGCAAAGGAGAAGCTTCGTCCAAATTTCTTGTAACCCTTTTTTCATAGGGCTGCCAGATGACTGTACTGTTTGCCTCACACCAGGGGTGTGTCTATGATGTATTTTCACAAGTGCTTCAATACTGAGATAAAAAGTGTAGTGTGAGTGTCAAAGGTGGACTAAAATATAAAACTCCATTACTTGCCAGTTTTCACTGAAGATAAAATAGTTTTGATTTGTTATAACAAAGGAAATCCATATCTCCAAGTCGGTTACTTTACAAATCAGGAAATGGTTCTCAAGGAGGCCCCAGATCAGAGCTAACATGGCCTGATAGTGGGAGAGTGGTGTCATTCTGGTACAGAAGACAACGTATTGTATAATTCTAGCATTTTAAATAAATTTTGCAGCTTGGCTACACTTACCAATCTGGTTTAGGAATATAGTCTTAACTGAACTCTCCTCATTATAGAATGACCATTTTGCTTTCCACCCTCAACTTCACTTCAGGCCTTAGATTTGAATAGTAAATAGACAGCAAAACATTATTATGAGTTAAAACTCATGCCAAAATATTTTCATTATTTAAGTGCTCAGAATTGCTGTAGAGTTATAGGCTATACATACATAAAATTTGTAATTTGAGGTCCATAAAGGGATAAAAATTAAAAAGAAAACTCTTGGAATTCAGAAGAATACAAGAACAACGAATCCTTTGACAGTGAATGTTAGCTAAAAGGGTTAAAAGAAATCAGACTTCCCTGTGGGCTGTGCATGGGGTATGCATTATGTGCTGTCATTAAAGTATTCTTTTCTCTGTTAAGCAAGCATCCCCTGCTGGGACATCTCTTTGATTTGGTGAGAGTCTGGAGTTATACATGAAGTGTGTGCTATCAGCTAGAAATTACTCCCACATAAAAATTTAACCTTATTGTTCGAGCTATTTTTCAATTAGTGCATATGTTCTATTCACATGATTTGAATTATTAAATACATGAATTATAACTCTGCAGTAAAATATGATCAGAGTTGTTTTTTTGCTATCTTATGACTAATGAAAAACTATGAACAACAACAAAAATGAATATAGTCGAAAGAAATCAAACCTTACTGTTGGCAATAATTCTGAGATGCTGAATATCTCAGATTGGTTAGTTTAAGGCTTTTATTTGAATCACCTCGAAAATTCTATTCATAGTGTTCAAACACCACACCTTCCTTTTTGCTCCCAGTCCCGTGTTTAAATTCATCAATGTCGTGGAACAGTGCGGTTTAAAAAAATATTTGGAAGGACACCAAGCCTGAATGTTTTGAGTGCACTAACCAGGATACACACACAGGACTAAATATATTTTCATGGAGATTGAAACAGATTTTTTCTTTTTCAAGAACATTATTAAAGAAGAATTCTGGCTACTTTCAGAGGACAGTGGAGCCAGTCAATATGTAGGGTGTCTTTGCTTAATTAAATTCATATCTCTTTTTAAGGCTTCTAAAACATAGTAATCACTGAAAAGTCCTTGCAGTCTCTTTTGTGGTATGGTATATTTATTTCCTTCATTGTAAGACAAGTTATAACTGTTTTTTTCATAGCATATGTATCTTTAAAGGGAAGTAAGGCTGTGAAATTTAAAAATGAAATTGGGTGATCTGTTGGAGGTTATGCTGAAATCAGACCCAAAATTTAGTTACATTTGTGCCACTCTTTCTGTTCTAGTCTAATTCATACTTTTGTTCATAATTTGTATATTAAATATCTCTGGGAAAATATAATTTTGTAACAGATAACTCCTTTGTTTCACATTTCTCAGAGTATTTTAAGACTATTGAATGTTTTCAACAGCTAGAATTTAATCTAAAACTAGTTTTAGGCAAATTTATTTTTCTGAGTTTTCCACAAGTCAAATGAATAATAGCTGGATATTTGGACCTTTTTATTTCTTCAGAATTTGCTTTGCAAAGAGACAGATTAATTAAAGAGGGAATCCTCCAGAGATATATTATTCCAATATCTCTCTCAGCACCCCGTATATTGATCTATTTAACATCTTCTTCACGTATAACCAAGAATAACAATTTTGAGTCTCTAATAATATAACATCAATCAATGCTGCAATTAGAATTTTGTCAAATGAATTGATAGACAGATGCAGACCTAGATATGGTTTATGATAAAGTATTTTAAAGTTGATCAACTCAAATTGATTATCTCCCCCAATATATGATTACACATACTCTTTTGTCCTTCTTGCATAATTATCAGTGACTAAAATGTGTGTGTGTGTGTGTGTGTGTGTGTGCGTGTGTGTGTGTGTAATGTGTGTGTTTTGTGTTAGATGTGTGCAGGTATTGGGAAGGTAATGTATTGTTCTTTCTTTTTATTTAAATGTTCTTTTATTTCTTTTGAGAAATTAAATACAGAGGAGTACAAAAGTAATTTAAGGAACATACTACTACCGTCCCAAATTACCAACTGAGTATTGCTTTTTTGGTTCAGATGAAGTTTCAATTTTCTAAAATATGGATTCTATAAGCACAAATTAATAATACGTGAATTCTAGCTTTTCATCCCCTATTTCCTTACTCATGAATATTGAGATTTAATGAGAGATCTAGAAGAGTCTATAATATGAATCCTAATAGATTTCTGCAAGGAAAATTCAATAAAATTGGTCATGTTGGTAGATTTGGGAGCACTTCCTTGGAAGATAACACAGAGGGCTCTTAATTTGGAAAGTTTAGCACACTGGCATAGAAGAAAATGTAAATCAGTTTGCATGCTGCCACATGTCTTCATGATTTTATTTCTTTCACATACTTTGCTATATTTTGGAAGAATTTTCCTATATTGCTTCACTTTACTTTTTCTGGTGAATCTATGTCTTACTTAAAATATTATAAAAGTACTCAAATAAAGATGATACCTTTTAATCCTTAATAAGATAATTCTGGTAGTTAGGTGGTGGGAAACTAGTCTGAATTAAAAAAAAAAAAATAAGAGTCTGTGAGACTACTGGTCCAAGTCAAATTTCATTGTTCTCTATTTGGAAGAAGAGAGAAGTAATTTTGCCAACTTTATAATACAGTGCACTAAAAAATTGTCAGCTCTAGATTTGGAGCACATCTCAGAATTACTTTGGCTCAACTCAGCTATGTGACTTTTGGTTTGCTTTTATATTCAATCCTCATGGTAGTTTTGAAGGAAAGAATGAATTTCACAAAAGGAATCTTGTTTGTACGTTGTAAGCTACCTTTTATACCAAAAGTAGTTGCGTGATTTATGTTTTCCCAGAAAAGAAGAGACCTAAGTTAAAACTGCAAAAAAAAAGTTAAAAGTTATAAAAATATATAAGTGGTTTTATATGGAATTATAAAGATGGTTCAAATATGCTATTTAATTGCCATTATTTTAAGCATTCAAATTCTCAGTGTTGTTCCTTATATTTACAATGGCTGTGCAGCTGCTGCTGTTATTATTGCTGCAGCTGACATTATTTTTCATTTGTATGAGGGAAAGAGATTGGAGAGTCTCCTTTCCAGTTTGAACATAAATAAATGAACGTGTCCTTTGGTTCCTTCTCTGTAATTTTTGTAGTGGGTCGCAGGACTTTTTTACCTGATTAGATCTCCCTCATCTTCTCCACCCTCCCCCAAGGCAGGTGGTTTCCTATGTTTCAACAAAACTGAAGGAAAACCTAATCTTGTTGTCAGCTGCTAGATCATTAAAATAGTTTTGATGATAGATCACCATGTGATTTTGGCATGAAACGCTGACAGAGTTCAAAGAATTTTGTACAGTTCTATAAAATAGCCTTTCCCTTCCCATGTCCTTATTTTAGGAACAACTTTTCCTAGTGCTACACTTATAAAAGTGAAAATAAGATAGAATTATGATATTCCCTGTTTTATCCTAGCAAAAATGTTTATTTATGTAATAATATACCAATTGAAAAAACCTATCTTATCTATCACACTGAGTCATTTCCAGAAAAGATTTATGTTTAATACTTTTGTTAAAATTTGTAATATAAATATGATTTTTGCCCAATTTCATACTACTCTTAGTATTAATAACTCAATGTATAACATTTATTTTAATATTAGAGACTTTAAAGACAAGGGAAACATTCATTACTTTCTATTTATATACTTTTTTCAAAGAAGTGTTATAGTAACAGGAGACTTCCAAACATACAAATAGATGAGGTAAAATTATGTTGTGGAAGTGGGATCAAAATAAGCTCTACACAAAATACTAGCAATGTGAAACTTAAATATGAGCCTATCTACCTTTATGTAAACAGATGATAGTTGGTATTTGTCAAAGCATATATAGGTTCTAGCAGAGAACAAAGTATGCTACTTTCTATTGTGTATGTTTAAAAGAGTGATGCAACAACTTTATTTTAAAAATCATATTCTATTTTCCAGAAATCATATTCTTTGCAAATATTTACATTTATCATGACTACTTTAGATCTTAAAAATATGTGAAGGGGTATCCCGTTTTCAACATTATTTGGGGTTTATAAACAAAAGAATGCTTGAATACTACTATTCTGTACTAAATTCCAATCAACTTGCCTGGAGTTTTGCTACTTGCTTCACTCTTGTCCATCCTTTTCATTCCATCACCATAGATCATGACTCAGGCCTGAATCACTGTGGATTAGTCACCCTTCTTTGGACACTGAAATTGGTAATTTCTCATATTGTCTCTTCAGTTCATACCTATCCCTCAGCTGTAAGGTGCTGTCCTCTGTTCAAAGTCTAGCCCTCTTTTAAGCCCAAGCTAAAAGTCTGCCTCTTCTTTGATACTGCTCATAGTTATCCCAGCTGTAAGAAATTTTTTTTTCCTCTGCACCTTTTAAAGAACTAGTTTGTATCAGTTGTATAACTCTTATCTTACACTGCCCTTTAGATAGAGCCTAAACATTTTTCTCTTCTACATGAGTATAAACTCTTATGTGAAAAGACCATGTCTTTTGTGAGCTTATTACGCTTCACAGTGCAAAGTACAGAACCTCATACCTAGTAGGCTCATTTGTTGAATGTATGCCTGAATGAATTAGAGATATTAAAAGGAAAACTTTTCTATTATTTCAAAGATTCTTTGATGTGGCTTTCTTATAACTTCTGCCTTAGAAGTCCTGGGTGGGGGAATATTGAAATCAGCCCAATGAGGGAGATGTTATTGATGCTGAGGAAGCCACATTGGGAAATTTTTTCTAGATAGTTAAATATACTGGGAAGAAATGAAAGCAGGCAAAGTATGAATGGAAACAAATAGAAACATTTTAAATTTGATATGCTACAAAATCCTATAGGAGTGATTTTGAATATGATGGGAGAAAAAATGAAGCACTGACCTCATAAGTAAACATATTGAGAGAAACAATATCAAAAGGGATGGAAGGAAGCAAGGGACTATGTCAACACAATTTTTGTTTTTTGTTTTTGATTCAGCTTGTAGAAATCTTAGGAACTGTATGGCCAGAACAGCTGTACCTTTAATTATTTTATTAGTGTTTTTTTTTTTTTTTTTTTTTTT
>NW_016803360.1:350735-374563 GCF_001698545.2 Rhinopithecus bieti
CCGCTTCCCGGGTTTACGCCATTCTCCTGCCTCAGCCTCCCGAGTAGCTGGGACTACGGGCGCCCGCCACCTCGCCCGGCTAGTTTTTTTGTATTTTTTAGTAGAGACGGGGTTTCACCGTGTTAGCCAGGATGGTGTCGATCTCCTGACCTCGTGATCCGCCCATCTCGGCCTCCCAAAGTGCTGGGATTACAGGCTCGAGCCACCGCGCCCGGCCAACAACTGATATTCTTAAAGATCACTGATGAATTTAAAAATGATTAATTGATCACCTACATATACAGTATTATATGTTGGATGCTGTTTTAGTCACTGAACAAAACTGACACTATCTCTGTTCTTTGTAGCTTATATTCTGGATTCCAGGTATTAAACAGATATAAGTCAAGTGCAGTAGTAATAAATACTATGAAGAATTAAAAAATCAGGACAAGGAGGTAGTAAGTTATGGTATCAAATGAATAGTTTTTTTCCTATGGGTTTCATCAGGGAAGGTGTCCTTCTATCTGTGGACAGGATGAAAATGAAAGTCTTAGAAATATCTGGGGGCCAAGATTTCAGCAAGCAGTAGTGGGGGCATACCTGAGTCTGTATTCTGGAAAAAAATCCAAGAGGCCAGTGAGTTTGGAGTCAAGTAGCAAAGGAGAGAACTAAAGGAGTTAAGGCCAGAGTGGGAGCCAGGAGGAAGATCACAGGTGCCTTAAAGGACGTGAGTAGGGCTTTAGAGTTTATTTAGAATGCGCTGGAATCATTGAAGAATTGTGAACAGACGAGTGACTTGATCAAACTCCTTGCTGTGTAAAAAATAGACTATGAAGCAAAACGAAAGCAAGATACTTGTGTAGGAGCCATAATAATTAGTCATGTGAGAGATGACAGGGACATTGGCCAGGATGACTGCAGCAGAGGCAGTAAAAAGTGATAGCATCTGGATAGATTTTGAAGGTTCAGCCAGTGTAATTTTGAGGATGTGAGAGAATGCAAAGATTATTTTACTTATGTGCTACTTCTGAGGAAAATATGCCTCTTCTGAGGCATACTTGGGATAAACTCTAACAAGCAATAAATAAAATCACTATGGCTGCTCTGAGGAGAGTGACTTAAGAGAGACAGGTGAAATAGGATGACTCATTAGGAAGTTACTGAGATTAACCTGGTGAGAAATAAAGGTTACAAAGATCAGGATTTAAGTGGTAAGTATGGTAAATAGTATGCAAATGCAATTATATTTTGAAATGGGTTTTAACAGGAATTCCGATGGAATGGCTGTGAAAGATAGAATCAAATTCATGCCAAAAACTTTGTTTAAAGAATGATGTTGAAATCTTAACAGATTGATAATATTTTCCCTAAATTAGGTATCTCTCCATTTCTGAAAGCTTGAATGCCTAACGATTATTCATTACTGCATCTTAACACAGCTGTACATTCAATAACTTTCCGTACATAATATGACTTTTGACTCTTGAAACAACTGTGTAAAGCAGGAAGGAGAGATATTTTATTTCAATTTTGGAGATGAAGGTGATAGATTTGGGAGAGAATACGCATCTTGCCCAAGAGTACAGTTCTAATAATGGGCAGAGTGTGGGTAAGAATCCAGACTGGTTGACCGTAGTCATAAAGGACATATATTGTCTAAAAAACTAACACTGTGTTTTTGAATCTGTGCTATTTATAGGATATTAGATATCTCACTGGGCCTATTTTGTTCCCTGATGAATCCCAAGAGCCTAAAATAGTGCCTGGTACAGAGTAGTTTGACACTGAATCAGTATTTCTTGAATGAAAAGAAAAGCTGCAATCTTGCCTTATATTGTTGCTATGCTTAGATCAAATGAAATTTGATAATTAAACTCAGTCAGAAGTGGTTCTCTCTTTAAAGGAAAATTAAAGGAGATTAATTGTTTTCATAAGGAAATTAAAATAGTTTTTAGTCACAGATTAGAAAGGCCCCAGTACATAGACCTCTGCTCTAACCTTCCAGTTCTTGTTTTAATAAGTTATTTTATAAGAATTATATTAGTGCTATGAATTATATGTGAAAAGGAAGTCATTTGATTACAAAAATTTTATACACCTCATTCTATAAGGTAGGTTATACTGGAAGATAGCTGCCCAGCCAGTAATTCACATTTACTGTTGTATCCAGGTATGGCCATGTGACTTGTTCTTACCACAAGAATATGAGAGGAAATAGTGTGTGCCATACCGGGCCTGGGTTTTAAGGAGCTGGTAGGGCATCTTCGTATTGTCTTGTCCTGCCTGCTAACAGAACCACTTGATTGATAAGATCAGTATAAAGATTTTCCATCTATAAGGAATTGGGAAAACAGTGGGAAATGACTATCTACTGTCAGTAAAATTATTTTTTGTTATAGCTACTAGTATTACCAAACCAAATTGGCATTGGAAGTGGGACTGCAGCTTCCAAAAAGCATAAATATGTAACATTGACCTCAAGACTGGATGATGATAAAACAGATATTGGAGGTTGGGAAAATGAAGATCCATGTTTTACAGTGGCAGACTATTGATAAAACGGTTGCCAATGATAACTTTGAAGTTAGGCCATATGCTTCCAAGGCTGTGACTCTAGAAGCAGGAGTTGGAAAACAGCATTATATTTTGTGTTTATTGTTACTTGCTACATTTTATAAGATATTACAAGAAAGAGATGAATTTAGGCAAGAATTGACTGCTTTGAGAGCATATATAAAAGGAAATAGATTAAATGTAAGGCCTCACAAGGTTGTAAAAGCTCAAGGTCTGGACCACAACTGGATGAGATTGAAAAAAATTCTCATTAAGGCTTCAGTTAAACAGTGGGCTCAACTCTGCAATGAAGATAAAAAAAACTTTGGGTGTCATTATTGACACATGGAATTCACTAGCAGCAAACAGTTCAGAAGCCTCGTAACTTTGAAATAATTGATTGGCAAGGAAATTTTGATCCCAAGTCTAAAAAGAGAGCTTCTATCATGGTGTGGGTAAATAAAGGTCTTCACCATGTCTGCCTGACAGAATTTCATTATTGGACCAGGGACTGACATATGTTTCCTATTCTTTCCCTCTCCCAGTGGGAGTGTTTATGGTGATTATTCTATTTCTGCTGCCACATTGTATGTTGGGTGTCAGAAGAGCCAGGGAAAGACAACTTGACTTTTAGTTCATGGGTCACTGGACTATAAGGTGCCACATATGGCTGGAGGAAATAACTGTGTATCACTTAGGGCTCCTGGATTTTGAGAGGGATGCCATAACTAGATGGAACTTTTTGAATAGAGTCTGGGGCAAGAGTGAGTGTATATTGTGGGGAAGAAGAGTGCACAAAGATATTTAATGGCCAAAGGAGGTGACTGTGGTACAGATGGATAGCTGTCCACATAGAATTTGTTACCTCTTCTATATTGTTGAGTTATCACTAGAAAGAAAGGTATTCCACCAGGAACTACATTGCCAGGTACCTTTACACCCACGTGTGTCAGTTGATTAGTTTTATATTAGGGAATATCTATGAAAGTGATCATTGTTACCATGAGACCGGGTTTTTAAAATAGTGGCTAAGACGTTTCAGCTCTCTATGTCCCTTTTTGTTTTTTGACATAGGTTCTTGCTCTGTCGCCCAGGCTGGAGTGCAGTGATGCAATCTCAGCTCACTGCAACCTTTGCCTCCTGGGTTCAAGCAATTTTCATGGCTCAGCCTCCTGAGTAGCTGGGACTAAAGGTGCACACCACACCTGGCTAATTCTTTGTGTTTTTAGTAGAGACAGCATTTCTCCATGTTGGCCAGGTGGTTCCAACTCTTGGCCTCAAGTGACCCATCCATCTTGGCTTCCCAAAGTGCTGGGATTATAGTCATGAGCCACTATTTTCCTTTTAGATTGGTTAGGGCAGGGGACTCATCAACCATATAATAATTGAGCCACAAAATTGAAATAACTTGGGTTATGAAGTTACCATAATGAGAAAATCCACTCTCTAACAAGGAAATTTACATTTGATAGTGCAAAATAAGCTTCCATATGTTAAGCCACTAAATTTTCAGGCTTACCTGTTACTGTTACTACAGTTAATATAACCATAATTTATTCAGTATATTATTGATTATAAAAAACTACTTTTTATTTGGTGCCTATTATGTGCCAGATATTCTAAGGAATGTCATATATAGTCACAAATGAGATAATTTTCTTTTTTAAGTCTGTATAGCATTCCATTATATATATACCACATTTTCTTTATCCTTCCATTGGTGGACAATTATGATGCCTTTAGATCTTGGCTGTTTTGAACAATGCTGAAATTAACATAGGAGTGCAGAAATTTCTTCAACATTATCAGTTTCAGTTCCTTTTTTTTTTTTTTTTTTGTATTTTTTTAGTAGAGACGGGGTTTCACCGTGTTAGCCAGGATGGTTTTGATCTCCTGACCTCGCGATCTGCCCGTCTCGGCCTCCCAAAGTGCTGGGATTACAGGCTTGAGCCACCGCGCCCGGCCCCTTTTTTTTTTTTTTATTATACTTTAAGTTCTAGGGTACATGTGCATAACGTGCAGGTTTGTTACATATGTATACTTATACCATGTTGGTGTGCTGCACCCATCAACTCGTCAGCACCCATCAATTCATCATTTATATCATGTATAACTCCCCAATGCAATCCCTCCCTCCTCCCCCCTCCCCATGATAGGCCCCAGTGTGTGATGTTCCCCTTCCCGAGTCCAAGTGATCTCATTGTTCAGTTCCCACCTATGAGTGAGAACATGCGGTGTTTGGTTTTCTGTTCTTGTGATAGTTTGCTAAGAATGATGGTTTCCAGCTGCATCCATGTCCCTACAAAGGACGCAAACTCATCCTTTTTTATGGCTGCATAGTATTCCATGGTGTATATGTGCCACATTTTCTTAATCCAGTCTGTCACAGATGGACATTTGGGTTGATTCCAAGTCTTTGCTATTGTGAATAGTGCCGCAATAAACATACGTGTGCATGTGTCTTTGTAGTAGAATAATTTATAATCCTTTGGGTATATACCCAGTAGTGGGATGGCTGGGTCATATGGTACATCTAGTTCTAGATCCTTGAGGAATTGCCATACTGTTTTCCATAATGGTTGAACTAGTTTACAATCCCACCAACAGTGTAAAAGTGTTCCTATTTCTCCACATCCTCTCCAACAACTGTTGTTTCCTGACTTCTTAATGATTGCCATTCTAACTGGTGTGAGATGGTATCTCATTGTGGTTTTGATTTGCATTTCTCTGATGGCGAGTGATGATGAGCAGTTCCTTTAGATATATACCCAGAAGTGGGATTGTTGGATCATATGGTAATTCAATTTTTAGTTTTTTGAGAAATCGCCACACTATTTTCCAAAATGGCTGTACTAATTTACATTCTCACCAACAGTGGATGTAGAAGAGTTCCCTTTTCAATACATCCTTACAAACACTTGTTATTATTCATCTTTTTGATAACAGTGTGGAATAAACCTTTGATTTTTAAATAACACAGGAAAGATTTATCAGATAATTTTATATAAAAATCATCCTACTAAAATTATGTTACTTTTCAAATCTAATTTTTTTCAAATGCTATATTTTCTCAATGACAGGTGCAAAAGATGTACCCAACTAAAACACAAATGACATGGAATAAAGTAATTCTTGATAATGCCTTACATATTCTGTTTAAAAACAGTTCTGAAATAAAATAAACTATCAATTAAAACACGCATTCTGCTCTCCAAAACTTTGAAATGGTTGCCTCTCCTGAGTCCCATTAAATTTGCTGGGAGGCTTATATTTAATGAGGCTCTCTGAATTAGATTTAGATGATAACCTTGGCAGTGAACCTGAGACTGTGTATGCTTTTTCTTGCTTTCCTGTTTTGACCCTCAAAATTATTTATTAGCACTCATATTGTTTAATACATTTGGCAGCCATGGGTTTGAAAAAAAATATTTAATTAGACAGGAATTTGCAAACACAGATCAACAGTGTTAAAAATAAGTTACACATTGACATATAAGCATATTACATTGAGACACAGGAACATTACATGATTATGATTTGCTTTGTTAGAAGAAATAATTATGACTTACTTATAGGAAATGGTAGTGTGAAAGGAAAATAAATCTTGGAACTCCTAACTCATTAAGCCAAAGGGAAAAGTTAAGCTGGGAGCTGAGTTACACAAACTTGCCTCCCTTTGGTTCCTAAATAAGATGGCTACTAGATGGAAAGCTACATGCCTCCCCCATATTTTGCCCACAGGAGAATTCCTAGTGAGCTCCAAGACCTTTACCCTAAGGTGTTTCTGTTAAAATTTCACCACGGCAATATTATTGATAGCTTATCTTTACAGGTGCATTTACCCCCCTGCCCACCAGACACGAATGCATGTCTGATTGTTCCTCTGCCCCATTTGTCTATGTCATCTTATGTAAAAAAAAAAAAAAAAAAAAAAAAAAAATACAGATTCACTGAGCCAGACAACGGCATAAATGACTATTTTTCTCTACCTACCTCTTCATGAAAATTGTATACTTCTCAATATGCCACTCTTTTCCCTTTAAATCTGGAGTCCTCAAAATTATCTTTGGAGAAAAGCATAGGCCTGTCTCCCAGGCACACATCCTTGACTTTGGCAAATAAACCTCCTAAAATGATCAAGACTAGTCTTGTCATTTTTCTCTACTGACAGTGGTTTTAAAAATTTCTTTACTTTTTGCCAGGTAGAACAATGTTTCTAACTTTTCTGGACTTGCCTTCTATAGGTAGGTTCTCTATTCTTGCATGGTGTTTGCGAGAAGAGAAATATTTCCATGGAAGTTTCAGCAACTGAATATGGCTCATACTGCATACTTTTCCCAAAAGTTGATTACTTTTTACCATTCAAAAGTTATTTTGTTTTGAAGTAGCCATCACAATGCAACCTTCAGCACATTGTGCTAACACAAGTGTTTCGGATGGTTTTTTCAGCTCTTATGGGAACTGTCATGTCCCACAGAATCAACACGTGTGTTCTGAGAATATTCTATCACTGATTACAAAAATTGCCAGTACTCCTAGGAAATTTACTGTCTTTGTTTTCAGAAATTTTCCTGATTTTTTGTTATGAGGTTTTTATAAAAATATGAGGCTGGTTTGGGTTGAATTTGGTTTAAGGCTTTGGATACCAATGATATAATGTGCAGAGGAGTTTCCTTTGTGTTGTTATATATTATACTACGAAAGTTACCCTGTTTATAGCAAATCTGTATTTTGTTTGGTGTGTGTTGAGAGAACAGCAGGATAAAATGTTTCCAAAATGAATGGATTTTGGCAGGCACATGAGCTGAATATCATTACTAGAGAAGGAAAAACTTACTCTGATATTACACTGCTTTTTATGAGAGTCCTGTTCTTCCTAGTCACCTTTTGTACATGTCAAAGTAGACTTGTCTGAGACACTGAATGGAAACTTTGGCTCATAAAAAGCAGAAATTCCTTTCTCCACTTGTTAGATATGTTTATGAAGTAAAATTATTTGGTGGACTGCTAGTTTTCATTACATATAACATATAACTTACTCGAATTGATACATGAACTTAAATAGCACTTGGGTGATTGCCCAGGTGTGATGAATCCTTTGGGATTAAGGGTGGATGATGCTGAATTCACAGTAAGCTTTGTCAGTTGAAAGGAAATGTTAATGCCTCAAGATGCATTCCTAAGTCTGGTTAGGAGCTAGTTTGTCTTGTTAATAAGCAACTTCAACAGATTCAGAGGTTACACTTGAAAAACAACTCCCCAAATTTAGCACTCTTTATCTTAACACTGATCTAATCTTCAGATTTGTCTGAAGCAATAATTTCTACTTCTTCCTGAGTCCACAAAGTATTATTAAAGTTCTTTAAAAAGTGAACCTCTTGAGGCACAATTAAAGTTTTCTTGACAATTCTGTCCTTGCTCAAGAATCAGTGAGATTAGAATGACAATGAGGACAGAATTCATCTATGAAGCAGAGACCCACTGAGTTTTTCAACATATGTGATTCTTTCTAATTCATATTGTTATGTGACCTCTGTATCTTGCTTTTGTGGGCAGAAATCATCTGTGTTCTTTTTTAAATGACTAGCTTATTTTCTTTTGGGCAATTTCTTGACCAAAATTCAAATTAAAACATACTAAAAATTGTGTTTTATTAAATCCAACATTGCTTCTTTTTTGTAACATCTATAGGGAGACCAGTCTGCCGGGACCATAGTTTCTTTTTGGTAAAACGGTACCAAATAAATGAATAAATAAATAGAACTAAAAGAAAAGATGTGGTGGTCAGGCAGTTTATGTGTGGTTTAGATGTGGGGAAAGCTCAGAGGTCAATGTGAAGAATGTGAAGAGAGAAATGCCCCTCTGTAGTGTCAGGGTCAGCAGCTTTTTGGTAGATGGTATAGTAGCTGGCACAGGGCCAGCAGTAAAGATTCAGATAGCTGAGAAGGTAGCCGTGACATAGTAGAAAGAGTTGAGGCCAATGTCCAAAAAGGATAGAATGTAGTGGGGTTTGAACAGACAGTGGTAGAAGTGCTGAGGGTGTTATAGCAATAGTGGTAGCTAAAAAAGCTTAAGATAATGACGAAGAAACCAGTGCTTCTGCCATAAGCCTATTATGCCCCTGATATTTCTTTAAAAAAAAAAAATCTGTCAGTGAATTGGACCACTGTTGAAGTTTGCTGCAGAGAGCCAATCATAGAAATAGTCATGGAGAGCTCCGAGTAACAGTTCCCATTGGCTCATATGGAAATCCCTGGTTTACTGTGCAGAAGTACTTCATCCTCTTCAGGGAGACAGGAAGAATGTCTGGTTCATAGAAAACATTTCTTTTGCCTTCAACAGTCCAATTCTCTTTAAGACTAGATGAGACCATGTGACCTGAGGCAATCAAAGGATGTTCTGAGCTACTGTGAGAGAATTAGGCAGGAAAGTGCTTGTTACACCGTTTTTTCTCTCTGGGAAAAATCCCTGGCAAAAAAGACCAATCCTGGTGCTTTTGAGCTACTGTCTCAGGACTCCTTTTTCTTCTATTTTCATTTGTCCCTCAGGTTGTTGTGTTTTTACTCCCAGCATTTTCACAGCTGATAGTTTCTTAGCTTAGCTCACCACTTCTGGTTACTTGCTGCTGACACTTAGTTACTGAACCAATGTTCATTTGACATCTGTAGACTGCAACATCCCTCACTTTATAGAAATGGAAAAAAAGGTTTTTGATTCACTTACTGTATCAATGATAATTATTAAACATTTCAAATTGGTTCCAAAAAAAAAAACATTCAAGGCAAATAAATTTTGAATCTAGATACCTTTTGAACATTTTATTTTGATCACATTTTGACTATAATTATAGTCCTGTAGACATCATCATGGTTTGAATATCAAAGCACTTTCAAGATATTATGAATCTAATCATTGAAAACTCTTAGAATCTCAGAAACAGAAGCTAGTCATGAAGTTTCATTGTAGCTTATTAAATTTTTAGAAAGTTCTATTTTTAGAAGTTCTTTATTTCCTTTGAGCCTAAATCTATCTTTAAAACTTTATACATTAATTCTGTTTTAGCCTTTGGAATACACAGAATCTAATCACAGGATTAATTTTCAAATATTTGAAATTTTCATATTCTCCAGGATATTTTCCCCTAAACTTAATAATCTTATACTTTAGACATTTATTTTGTGACGTATTTTTTTCAGGAACTTTACCTATGTTTACTCTTAAAATCACTCCGGTCTATTATTTTTTTCTAAATATATTTCAACAGAACTGAATGCCATGTTTTAGTCAGTGTAACATCACATCCCTTGTTCTGGATATTCCTATTAATATTAGGAATGAAGCCTAACCTTGCATTTATTAGTTTGTTCTGGTTCTCCGGAGCAATATTATTATTTGGCTCATGCTGATCTTGTAGCACATTTTGTATTTTTGGAAGTACATTCAATCAGTTGGACTTTCTTCATCTTCAAGAGATGTTATTGTGCTTTTCAAAATATAAGTTCAGAACTGGTGTTTTAATCAATTATTCGCTTATTCATTTCTCTATTCAATAAATGTCTACTATGTCTCAAGCACAGAACGTAAAAAGTTAAGCCAGAAAGATAGTGCATTCTTTACCTCACAAAGCATTTATACATGTTTCATGTGGTTCGGTTCACTTCCTGATTCTAGCCCAGGAGTTCTCAACTCAGGGAGATTTTGCTCCCAGGAGACATCTGGCAATGTCTGGGAATATTTTTGATTATCAAAATAGAGGAGGGGGAGGTGATGTATGTCAGTAGCTTGTCTCGGAAAATGTACCTCCTTATATTTTATCGGCAAATATAATGAACCTGTTTCCTATGTCTTTTCTCAAGTAGCTGATAAAAATGCTTACCAGAAAACCATAAGCACGAAACTGAGTGACAAACACTAGACAGTTCATTCCCCTGACTGAGTTTTCTCCATTAATCAATACTCATAGGGCACTGCCTGCAATCAGACCCCAATTTAGTATTGAAACAGAAGAGTTCCCTTATACCCTTTGCAGGTCCTGTGACAGGGCTGTGGCTGGCTCCTTTGGCCATCCTGCTGCCCTCAAATCCCCAGGGGGAGCATGCAGATGGGTAGGTGCAGAGGCCATAGGGATCGCTTTTGGGCTCTGGATCCACAGCAATGTCTAGGGATGGGTGTCTGTGACTCCTGAAGCCCAAGAAGGTGTGTGTGACAGTGTGCTCTTTCAGCTTTTCCATCTACAGATGGCTTGTGTTGATCAGCTCACTAGACCTTCTGCCTTATCACAAGGACAGAGGGCCAGTGCAACAGCTGTCTATATCCCAAGCTCTTTCCTACTGTACCAGAAGAATTGGATCACGCGTGGGCTCAAAGGATGATTGCAAGGTTTTATTGAGTGGTGGAGGTTGCTCTCAGCGAGATGGATGGGGAGGTGTAAAGTGGGGGATGGAGTGGGAAAGTGGTCTTCCCCTGGAGTCAGTCCGCACAGCTGCCAGGCTCTTCTCTGACTGCCTCTGGCTGAACTCCCCTCATTCAGATGTCCTTACTCTTCTCTCTTTCTCTGCTGTGTTGTTCTGTTGTTGCTGGTCAGCTGGTGTCTGCTGGTCTGCTCCCCTGCTCCTCTTGATGTTCAGCCACTTGTGTCTGTGCCGCCTAAGGTCTTGTGTTTATATGGACACAGGATGGGGGCATGGTGGGCCAGAGTGATCTTGGAAAATGCAACATTTGGGCATGAAAACAGGAGTGCCTATTCTCACTTAGGTCCATAGGCCCAGGTTCGAGTGTAAGCCTTTGCCAGGGACCCTGCTCTTCTCTACCCAGTACTTCCCTGCCCCCCTCCCGTGTCAGTATCATCATCATCCTGGCTATATTTCTTCCTCTTGTCAGTTACATCTTAAAAATCTTTTTCCAACTCTTCCTAAAATCAAGATATGTGGAGTTTACCCTCTTAAAGAGCAGTAATAATAAAATGTAGTTTGTATATACCATTCTCTTGTAGTGATCTTGTAAGTTCCTGGTGACCACAGTGTTCTTTAGAAGTACCCCAAAGGTGTTTATTCCAGAATCTCCAATGGACTAATGCAGAATTTACTGATCTGGAAATATCTTTTATATCTTCTGAAAATATTTAATCACTTTCCATATTTTGGTAAGTTTTCATTTCTCAAAGATTTCCACTGATTACTTACAGTATTTTTCCAGTGTCAGTTCCTGAACTGACATATATGCCTTGCTCAGTGCTTGGTTTTAGAAAAAGATAATTAATACAGAGTCTTTATTTCCACACCATCTATGAAAGAGTTAACAACATTTTAACAACTAACAAAAGGGAATAATGACAAGTGTTGTAACATACATATAAATTAACAGTGGAAGTCCAGAGATAGAAAATTTTCTGAGACTATCAAGCAAAGTTCCCTAGAGGAGAAGATAGTTGAGTAGATCATTAAAAGAGGAGTGGATTTCTTTAGGTAAAGAAGTCTTTTTGCATTTCATAGATAACAAATGCCACAAACAAAATTAGAATGGCATAATGTTATAAGATATGTTTGGGAAGTATCAGACAATCCAATGTGGCTAGAGGATGTAGGTTGTAGAGATGGTGGGAAATGCAAATGTAGTTGTGACACATTCATGTATGGTCTTGATGGCAAGCCAAGGAGTTTGAGCATTATTCTGTAATGTGCCGTTTCATTTTGTGATCAGTAAAGGATCAAGGCAGTTAAACTTAAATTTACATGTAACTCCAATCTTCAAACCAACATTTTAAAGTCATTAGCCTCAGTTGTATAGATACATAAGCCAGAATTCAGTAAGAGTGATGGACTTTCGTTTTTTGTTGTTGTTGTTGTTGTTGTTGTTGTTTTGGGAGGCAGGAGGAGGAAAGAGATTCACTCTTGTTGCCCAGGCTGGAGTGCAATGGCACAATCTCAGCTCACCACAACCTCTGCCTCCCAGGTTCAAGCAATTCTCCTGCCTCAGCCTTCCGAGTAGCTGGGATTACAAGCATGCACCACCACAGCCAGCTAATTTTGTATTTTTAGTAGAGACAGCCTTTCTCCATGTTGGTCAGGCTGGTCTCAAACTCCCGAGCTCAGGTTATCTGCTCACCTCAGCCTCCCAAAGTGCTGCGATTACAGATGTGAACCACCGTGCCTGGCCAGTGATGGACTTCCTAAATTTATGTAAGTTTTGATGATATATTGAAAAGTTAGGTTTATCTAACCAAAAGCCTGTCGATTTGACTAGATTTTCTTTCTGGGAAGATAATTTTGATAAGGATGTTTGGGTAAACTAGAAAATATTTTAGAGTCAAGTAGGAAAAGGTCACATTTTTATTTAAAAATATGTGTATAAAACACTGAAAAAATGTTTCAGTTTTGATGCTCATTTTGTAAATATTTAAATAGTTTTAGTTGGAGGAAATTGATCCAAAATCTACTCCTTAGAAAAAGTTTGGATTATATTTTGGAGAAAATATCAGGTAAAGTTTAGAATAAAAGCATCAAAATTTATTGCCCCCCTGTTTTCTTACTCCAGAGCAACACTTAGAAAAAATTTAAACATAATACTTTTTAAATAAAATGTATAAAGGCTCCAATACCTAGACAATATAGAGAGAAATATGGAAAAAAGAGCATTTCATTTTTGATATCAAATCCTATATTTAAATGTTAGTATTTCTGATAAAGTAACATTCTGTCCTAAATGGTACAATAATAGGAGCTTGTGAAACCTTTTGAATAAATACTGAAATTCTAAATCAGGGACCCTGGAAAAAGATGGTCATGTATATTTTGGGAAATTTGCCTAGATGCCTGTAAAGGTGACACATTGGAGGACACATTCAGATAAATACAGTGCCTACAACAGCTTGATGTGTATTAACTTATAAATGAATTTGAGTGGTAATTTGATGTGTAATAGACTAGCACAAGCCTAAATTTATTCCCATTCTTGCTAGTTAAGGTGTCTCTTTATTCTATATGTCCACTGGTGTGGTAGCCAGCCTTCAAATGACCCCCAAAAATTCTGCATGTTTTCTGATATTTACAACCTCGTGTTGTCCCTTTCTACAGTAAATATGGTTGACCTATGTAATAAAAGGATATTGACAAAATTAGGGTTTGTGATTTTTGAAGCTGGCCGTAAAAGACACTGCAGCTTCTGCTTTGCTCCTTTGGATCAGTTGCTTTGGGGAAACCAGCTGCCAGGCCATGAGGACACTCAAAAAGCCCTGTGGAAAGGTTTACATGATGAGAAACTGATGCTTTCTACTAGCAACCAGCACTAACTTGCCAGGCATGTTGAGTGAGCCGCCTTGAAAATGACCCCTCAGCCCTAGTCAAACCTTCAGATGTCTGCAACCCTTGCAGACATCTTGTCTACAGCCTAAAGAGAATAAGAGACCCTGAGCCACAAACACCTATGTAAGCTGTCCCCACTTGCCTGACACGCAGAAACTGTGAGCTAATAAATGTTTCTTATTTGTAATCTGTTAAATTTGAGGGTAATTTGTTGTGCAGCAGTAGATAACAAATACAACTCTTCTAACTTTTTGGGCTAGAACTTTGCACAGAGGTATTCACTTTATACTAAAAGGGTTTAATATTAAAATAAGGTTGTTCACTGCTTCCAAGTTTGTATTTTATGTAGAAAATGACTCAGATCAGCCAACAGTCTCCTAACTGCTTCAATCTGTTTCTCAATAATAATAAT
This sequence comes from Rhinopithecus bieti, assembly GCF_001698545.2. Lineage (NCBI taxonomy): Eukaryota > Metazoa > Chordata > Mammalia > Primates > Cercopithecidae > Rhinopithecus > Rhinopithecus bieti. The sequence goes on from NW_016803360.1 coordinate 364,983, forward strand.
AATGCCATTTGCTAAGGTGTTATTATTACTTAAAATTTCATTATGTTTTATGTGATGATGGATTTAAAGCAACAATATTACTCTTATATTTAGAAAATGTGGTCCCTGTTTTCATGTTATTCTAATCATTATATCATGGATATTTCCATACAAGTCTTATAAACAGATGCTGAATGCCTTCTTCACTCTTATGGGTCCTTCTTGACTTATAAATTATTTGACCTTTCTTTTTCTTGGGTTAGGCCCAGATCACAGTATGTATATTAGAAAAAGAGAGATGATTTTCTTTGTACTATTTCCAGTGAATATACATATATATATATATATATACACACACACACACACATATAGATACATACATATATATATATAATGCTTCTGAAATGGCTTGTTACTTTAGAATTGTTCCAAAAACAAAGGAAAACATACACACACATCTATGGGTGTGTGTGTATGTGTGTGTTTGTGTATGAGTGTGCACACAGGCAGGCATGTGTGCGCACATGCACATACACACTCCCATAGAACTGTGAATCACCAGAGCCTACCTATTTAGTTTTACAAATGATCAGCCCTCAAGTCCAAGAAGGTAAATGTTTACTTTGGAAAATATCATGAAACTAATTAAAACCATCAATAAAAAATTATGTGGGTAGCATTCTGATAATGGTTGAAGAAACTAGTGTTTTTTGTTTTTTTGTTTGTTTGTTTGTTTGTTTTGAGACAGAGTCTCGCTCTGTCACCCAGGCTGGAGTGCTTGGAGTGCAGTGTTGTGATCTCTGCTTGCTGCAACCTCTACCTCCTGGGTTAAAGCATTTCCCCTGCCTAAGCCTCCTGAGTAGCTGGGACTATAGGCGTGTGCCATCTGCCTGGCTAATTTTTGTATTTTTAGTAGGAATGGGGTTTTGTCATTTTGGCCAGGCTGGTCTTGAACTCCTGACCTCAGGTGATCCAACTGGCTTGGCCTCCCAAAGTGCCAGGATTAAAGGCATAAGCCACTACACGTAGCCAGGAACTAGTTTTAATAACCTATAATTATACATTAGTTTGAGTGAAAGGAAAGATTTAATGTAGTCTGAAACAAAAGTCTCTTTCTCTGTAGTCTTTGGTTTCCATTTTGGTTAAGGAGGGTATAGAAGAGAGATGGGTTGGGTTCAGCCAGGTATTTCATTCAGTACCTATAATTTCTGGTAACAAGGTACTCACAGTGTGCAGTATGGGAAAGAGCTGAAACGCTCAAATGTCTGCATCTCTCACTCCATGAAATGCCCCAAAGACTGACTCCTGGAGCATTCTACTCACAGTGTTACAGGAGCTTTGTCCCTGTCTGCATGCTGATTGGAAGCAGATCCATGGTTCAGCATCAATGTCCATTTTTTGACTATTGCTACTAATGTAACACCAATAAAATAGAAAGATAAATGACAGGGCAGCTGTCTAATGCAGTGAAGATTAAGGAGTGTTAAACTGTGGTAGATATCTCTATTTGCTGGTGTCAAATTATGCTGCCTGCTCCAAGTGCTCTCCTCATTAAAGGCTCATGAACTGTGTTGTTCTTAGGCAATTTACGGAATCTAAGAATGCCCTGCATGCCTGTTCTTCTGTGAGATGGGCTGTTTGCAGCCCTGTCAATAGCAGCCCCATAATAAACTATGATTAGCAGTGGTCCAAATAATTCGTCTTCCCCATTTGCCCCCTTGCAGAGACCCCATAATCTTTTTCTTTCCAGTCAGCCATGACTTGTCATATTGTTGGTTGACATATCCCTAAAATAACAAAGAGTCTGGTACAGATGTGTTGAAACAGATTTCTCCCACAGCATTCTTGCTTCTTCACCACAGACCTGACTGGAGGGGAGAAAAGCATTACATGTATTTTTCTCCTGTATCAAAGATGAGAAGAACAGTCATCATTCCTGTTAGCAAGTTGCCAAATAAGGAGGAGTTTATTTTTATTATTCAACATGTATTTATTGAGCTTCTGTAATATGTCAGGTGTTCTGTAGGTAGTGTTTAAATGATACATATGGTCCCTGCTTTTTTAAGTTTTGAGGTGGTAGAAGAGACATAGTACAGGTCTAATAAGTTGACAGAAAAATTTAAGATACTATGTAAATAGATGTCAAAGGGCAAAACCTACGCTAGGAGATTCCAGCATAGGAATATTAAGTCTGGATATTAAGTCAAGTGCTACCTCTTTCATTTTTATTTGATTTCTTCCTTGTTTTTACACCTGCAAGGGAATCACAATGGGGTGGTAATATGATGGTTACGAATATGCCAATTGATATGCTTTATAAAAGACTTTGAAATGATGAAGAATACCATCCTATGTTTGGAAATGTTTATTCAAACCAAGGGGCAGTGCGGCCTGCTTCCAGTAACAGTTTTAGTAATGATTCTCAATCTTGGTTGCACTTAAGAATTATCTGGGGAGCTTTAAAAAATCTGATGCCTAGGCCACCCCCAAAAGCAATTAAAAAAGAATCTCTAGGGGTGAGACCCAGACACCACCGCTCTTTAAAACTCCCCAAGTGATTCCAATGTGCAGCCAATTTAAGAACCACTGTGTTATAGGCTTCCTATGTTTTCCAAATTCCCTACAAGGACTTACAGCTGCCAATTTTACCACTTACAGAGGAAAAAAAAAAAAAAAAATACCAGGTGCAAGAAGCTTCTCTTTCTCATCCTAAGAAGTTTTTAACTTCATTTTTAAAAATGAAAATATAGTCACATAATAAAATGTACAAATCTTCAGTATAGAGTTCCGTGAGTTTTGACAAAGTATGTACCCAAGTAACCAGCATATCAATTGATATATAGAACATCATCACCTTAGAATGTCCCATAGTGTCCCTTTACATTGTTCCTCTCCACTGAATGCAGAAATTACTCTAATTTCTCTTCCATAAATTAGTTTGGGCCATAATTAGACTTCATAAAAATTAAGTCACACAGTATGCAGTCTTTTATTCTGACTTATTTCCCTAAGAATAATATTTTTGAGATTTATCTATGAGATTGGATGTATCAGTAGTTTGTTCCTCTTTATTGCTGAGTACTATTCCATGGTATGGATATACCACAATTTGTTTATTCTCCTGTTGATGGACATTTGGTTTGTTTCCAATTTTTGTTAATATAAATTAACCAGAGTGACCATTCTAGTACAAGCTTTCGTGGACATACATTTAAAAAAAATTTATAAATAGCCAAGAGTGAAATTACTGTGTCATAAGGTAGTCACATATTTAACTTAAACTGCCAGTTTTCCACACACATTTTATACTCCTGCTAGCAGTAATGAATAAGAGATCCTAGCTGTTTTGCATCTTTACTAATGGTTGGTGTTGAACATTTCTTTTAATTATTGTTTAAATTTTAGTCATTCTCTCAAGCATGTAGTAGTAACTAACTGGTTTAATTTGCAGTCCCCTGGTGGCTAATGATGTTGAGCATTTTCGTGTGCATTTATTGGCCATCTATACATTTTTTTGTGAAATGTCTGTATAACACTTTTCTTATTTTGTATTTGTTTGCTTGTCTTTTATTATAATTTTTATAATTTCTTTAATCTTGATATGAGTTGCTTTTCTGAATATATTTTCTTCTTGTCTGGGGATTGCTTTTCATTTCTTTCAAGGTGTTTTAATTATAGTAGTTTTTAATTTTAATGAAGTGTAATTTATATTTTTTTCTTTTGTAATTATAGATATTTGTGTCTGTCTAGGAAATCTTTGCCTATCTCCAGGTTAAAAAGATGTGTTCCTATGTTTTCTTTTAGAAGCATGTATATTTTTTGTTTTTAAAATTAGGTCTGTAAGCCATCTAGCATTAATTTTGTGTATGACATTAGGTGTGAATCAAGTTTCTATTTATTCTTTATCTAGTTTTCAACATCTAGTGGTCTACCACCCCTCATTTAAAAGATTTTTCTTTCTCTATTGAATTACGTTAGAATTTTGGCAAGAAAACATTTGTTTATATATGTATGCTTCTTTTTCATTTCTATTCTGTTCCATTGATCTATTTATTTATTATCTATCTTTATGCCATGTTATATGAATCACTATAACTTTATAATAAGTATTGAAATCAATTGGTGTGTTTTCCAAATTTGTTCTTCTTTTACAAAATTGTTTAGATAAATTGAGACCAATAGATTTTTATATAATGTTGGTATGAGCTTGTCAATATCTTAAAAAAGCCTGCTGGGATTTTTATCTTAATTACATTATGAGTAGTTTAGGAATAATTGACATCTTTACAATATTGAAACTTCCAACAACACTAAACTTTCTAACAATGCTTTGTTCCTTTTTATATTTTTCTAAATTTACCCCATATATTTTATTTACTTTTGATGCTTTTCTGAATGAAATTAATTTTTTAAATTACATGTTCTATTTGTTACTCATGTATGGAAATAAAAATAACTTTTGGACAGTGGGTGGCAATATGGCTGAATAGGAAGAGATCTGGTCTGCAGCTCCCAGTGAGATCAATGTAGAAGGAAGGTGATTTCTCCATTTCCAACTGAGGTACCTGTCTCATCTCATTGGAACTGGTTAAACAGTGGGTGCAACCCATTGAGAGCCAGCCGAAGCAGGATGGGGTGTTGCCTCACCTGGGAAGTGCAAGGGGTTGGGGAACTTCCTCCCTTTACCAACAGAAGACGTGAGGGACTGTGCCCTGAGGAACGGTGCATTCTGGCCCAGATATTATGCTTTTCCCACGGTCTTGGCAACCCATAGACCAGAAGATTCCCCAGGCTGCCTACACCACCAGGGTCAGCTATGTAGAGAGCAGCAGATCTCCAGCACAGCACGTGAGCTGTGCTAAGGGACAGACAGCCTCCTCAAGTGGGTCCCTGACCCCTGTGCCTCCTGACTGGGAGACACCTCCCAGTAGAAGTAGACAGATACCTCATACAGGAGAGCTCTGACTAGTATCTGGCAGGTGCCGCTCCGGGACAAAGCTTCCAGAGGAATGAACAGGCAGCAATCTTTGCTTTTCTGCAGCCTCTGCTGGTGATACCCAGACAAACAGGGTCTGAAGTGGACCTCTAGCACACTCCAGGAGACCTGTACAGAGGGGCCGGACTGTTAGAAGAAAAACTAACAAACAGAAAGGAATAGCATCAATATCAACAAAAGGACAACCACACAAAACCCCATCCAAAGGTCACCAACATCAAAGACCAAAGGTAGATAAATCCACGAAGATGAGGAAAACTCGCACAAAAACTCTGAAAATTCCAAAAACCAGAACACCTCTTCTCCTCTAAAGGATCACAACTCCTCACCAGAAGGGAACAAAACTGGATGGAGAATGAGTTTGATGAGCTGACAGAAGTAGGCTTCAGATGGTGGGTAATAACACACTCCTCCAAGCTACAGGAACACGTTCTAACCCAATGCAAGGAAGCTAAGAACCTTGAAAAAAGCTTAGATGAATTGCTAACTGGAATAACCAGTTAGAGAAGATTATAAATGACCTGATGGAATTGAAAAACACAGCACAAGAACTTCGTGAAGCATACACAAGTATCAATAGATGAATTGATCGAGCAGAATAAAGGATATCAGAGATTCAAGATCAACTTAATGAAATAAAGTGTGAAGACAAAATTAGAGGGAAAAAAATGAAAAGGAAAAAACAAAGCTTCCAAGAAATATGGGACTGTGTGAAAAGACCAAACCTATGTTTGGTTGATGTACCAGAAGGTGACAGGGAGAATGGAACCAAGTTAGAAAACACTTTTCAAGATATTATCCAGGAGAAGTTCCCCAGCCTAGCAAGACAGGCCAACATTCAAATTCAGGAAATACAGAGAACACTGCAAAGATACTCCTTGAGAAGAGCAACCCCAAGACACATAATCATCAGATTCACCAAGGTTGAAATGAAGGAAAAAATGTTAAGGGCAGCCAGAGAGAAAGGTCGGGTTACCCACCATAACAGAAAAGCCCATCAGACTAACAGCAGATCTCTCTGCTGAAATCCTACAACCAGAAGAGAGTAGAGCCAATATTCAACATTCTTAAAGAAAAGAATTTTCAACCCAAAATTTCACATCCAGCCACACCAAGCTACATAAGCAAAGGAGAAATAAAATCCTTTACAGGCAAGCAAATGCTGAGAGATTTTATTACCCCAGGCCTGCCTTACAAGAGCTCCTGAAGGAAGCACTAAACAGGAAAAGGAAAAACCAGTACCAGTCACTGCAAAAACATGCCAAATTGTAAAGACCATCGACACATGAAGGAACTGCATCAGCTAATGGGCAAAATAACCAGCTAGCATCATAATGACAGGATCAAATTCACACATAACAATGTTAATCTTAAATGTAAATGGGCTAAATGCCCCAATTAAAATACAAGGAATGCCAACTTGGATAAAGAGTCAAGACCCATCAGTGTGCTGTATTCAGATGACTCATCTCATGTGCAAAGACAAACATCGACTGAAAATAAAGGGATGGAAGAATATTCACCAAGCAAATGGAAAGCAAAAAGAAGTACAGATGGCAATCCTAGTCTCTGATAAAGCAGACTTTAAATTAACAAACATCAAAAGAGACAAAGAATGTTATTGCATAATGGTAAGGGGATCAATGCAACAAGAATAGCTAACTCTCCTAAATATATATGCACCCAACACAGGAGCACCCAGATTCATAAAGCAAGTTCTTAGAGACCTACAAATACACTTAGACTCCCACATAATAATAGTGGGAGACTTTAATACCCCACTGTCAATATTAGATAGATTACAGAGATAGAAAATTAACAAGGATATTCAGGACATGAATTCAGCTCTGGACCAACGAGATCTAATAGACATCTACAGAACTCTCCACCCCAAATCAACAGAATATGTGTTTTTCTTAGCACCACATTGCACTTATTCTAGAATTGACCATATAATTGGAAGTAAAACACTCCCCAGCAAATGGAAAAGAATGGAAATCATAACACACAGTTTCTCAGACCACAGTGCAAATTAATTAGAAATCAGCATTAAGAAACTTACTGAAAACCACACAACTATATGGAAACTGAACAACCTACTCCTGAATGACTGCTGGGTAAATAACGAAAACAAGGCAGAAATAAATAAGTTCTTTGAAACCGATGAGAACAAAGAAACAACGTACCAGAATCCTGGGACACAGCTGAAGCAGTGATTAGAGGGAAATTTGTAGCACTAAATGCCCACAGGAGACAGCAGGAAAGATCTAAAATCAACACCCTAACATCACAATTAAAAGAACTAGAGAAGCAAGAGCAAAGAAATTCAAAAGCTAGCAGAAGACAAGAAATAACTAAGACCAGAGCAGAACTGAAGGAGATAGAGACACAAAAACACCTTCAAAAAATCAATGAACCCAGGAGCTGTTTTTTTGAAAAGATTAACAAAATAGACTGCTAGCCAGACTAATAAAGAAGAAAAGAGAGAAGAATCAAATATACACAATAAAAATGATAAAGGGGATATCACCACTGATCCCACAGAAGTACAAACTACCATCAGAGAAAACTATAAACACATCTACTCAAATAAACTGGAAAACCTAGAAGCAATGGATACATTCCTGGACACCTACACCCTCTCATGACTAAACCAGGAAGAAGTGGAATCCCTGAATAGACCAACAACAATTTCTGAAATTGAGGAAGTAATTAATAGCCTACCATCCAAAAAAAGCCCAGGACCCATACAGATTCACAGCCAAATTCTACAAGAGGTACAAACAGGAGCTGGTACCATTCCCTCTGAAACTATTCCAAACAATAGAAAAAGAGGGACTCCTCCCTAACTCATTTTTTGAGGCCAGCATCATCCTGAAACCAAAATCTGACAGAGACATAACAACAACAACAACAACAAACATTTCAGGACAATATCCCTTACCAACATCGATGCATAAATCCTCGGTAAAATACTGGCAAACTGAATCCAGCAGCACATTAAAAAGCTTATCCACCACGATCAAGCCAGCTTCATCCCTGGGATACAAGGCTGGTTCAACATATGCAAATCAATAAATGTCATCCATCACATAACAACCAATGACAAAAACCACGATTATCTCAATAGATGCAAAAGGGCTATTGATAAAATTCAACACCCCTTCATGCTAAAACTTGCAATAAACTAGGTATTGATGGAACGTATCTAAAAATAATTAGAGCTATTTATGACAAACCCACAGCCAATGTCATACTGAATGGGCAAAAGCTGGAAACATTCCCTTTGAAAACCGGGACATGGCAAGGATGCCCTTTCTCACCACTCCTATTCAACATGGTATTGGACGTTCTGTCCAGGACAATCAGGCAAGAGAAATAAATAAAGCATATTCATATACGAAGACAGGAAGTCAAATTGTCTCTTTTTGCAGATGACATGATTGTATATTTAGAAAACCCCATTGTTTCAGCCCAAAATCTCTTTAAGCTGATAAGCAACTTCAGCAGTCTCAGGATAAAAAATCAATGTGCAAAAATCACAAGCATTGCTATACACCAAAAATAGAGAGCCAAATCATGAGTGAATTCCCTTTCACAATTGCTACAAAGAGAATAAATCACCTAGGAATACAACTTACAAGGGATGTGAAGGATCTCTTCAAGGAGAGCTACAAACCACTGCTCAAGGAAATAAGAGAGGACACAAACAAATGGAAAAACATTCCATGTACATGGACAAGAAGAATCAATATCATGAAAATGACCATATTGCCCAAAGTAATTTATAGATTCAGTGCTATCCCCATCAAGCTACCACTGACTTTCTTCACAGAATTAGAAAAAAACTTCTTTAATTTTCATATGAAACCACAAAAGAGCCCATATAGCCAAGCCAATCCTAAGCAAAAAGAACAAAACTGGATGCATCATACTACCTGACTTCAAACTATGCTACAAGGCTCCAGTAACCAAAACAGCATGATACTGGTACCAAAACAGATATATACACCAATGGAACAGAATAGATGCCTCAGAAATAACACCACACATCCAGAACCAACTGATCTTTGGCAAACCTGACAAAAACAAGCAATAGGGAAAGGATTCCCCGTTTAATAAATGGTGTTGGGAAAACTGGCCAACCATTTGCAGAAAGCTGAAACTGGATCCCTTCCTTACACCTTATACAAAAATTAACTAAAGATGGATTAAAGACTTAAATGTAAGAGCTAAAACCATAAAAACCCTAGAAGAAAACCTAGGCAATACCATTCAGAACAGGCACGGACAAAGACATCATAACTAAAACACCAAATGCAACAGCAACAAAAGCCAAAATTGACAAATGGGATCTAAATAAATTAAAGAGCTTCTGCACAGCTAAAGAAACTATCATCAGAGTGAACAGGCAACCTACAGAATGGTAGAAAATTGTTGCAATCTATCCATCTGACAAAGGGCTAATATCCATAACCTACAAAGAACTTAAACAAATTTACAAGAAAAAACAACCCCATCAAAAAGTAGGTGAAGGGTATGAACAGATACTTCTCAAAAGAATACATTTAAGCAGCCAGCAAACATGAAAAAAAAAAAAAAAAAA
>NW_016803360.1:374672-385388 GCF_001698545.2 Rhinopithecus bieti
AAAAGTGGGGGAGGGGTATAAAAAGATCCTTCTAAAAAGAATACATTTAAACAGCCAAAAAAAATAAAAAAAAAAAAAAAAAAAAGAAACCTCATCATCATTGGTCATTAGAGAAATGCAAATCAAAACCACAATGAGATACCATCTCATGCCAGTTAGAATGCCAATCATTAAAAAGTCAGGAAACAACAGATGCTATAGAGGATGTGGAGAAATAGGAACGCTTTTACACTATTGGTGGGAGTGTAAATTAGTTCAACCATTCTGGAAGACAGTGTAGTGATTCCTCAAGGAACTAGAACTAGAAATACCATTTGACCCAGCAATTCCATTACTGGGTATATACCCAAAGGATTATAAATCATGCTACTATAAAGACACATGCACACATATGTTTATTGTGGCACTATTCACAATAGCAAAGACTTGGAACCAACCCAAATGCCCATCAATGATAGACTGGATAAAGAAAATGTGGCACATATACATCATGGAATACTATGCATCCATAAAAAAGGATGAGTTCATGTCCTTTGCAGGGACATGGATGAAACTGGCAATCATAGTTCTGAGTAAACTATTGCAAGGACAGAAAACCAAACACCGCATATTCTCATTCATAAGTGGGAGTTGAACAATGAGAACACATGGACACAGGGAGGGGAACATCACACATCAGGGCCTGTCGGGGGTTGGGGTGCTAGGGGAGGGATAGCATTAGGAGAAATACCTAATGTAGATGACGGGTTGAGGAGTACAGCAAACCACCATGGCACACGTATACCTATGTAACAAACCTGCACGTTCTGCACATGTATTTTCAGAACTTAAAGTATAATAAAATAATAATAATAATTTTTCTACAGCATGTGCCACATAACCATATTTTGGTCAAGGATGGACCATACCTAAGAGACTGATCACATAAGATTCTAATACAGTCTTTTAATTGCATCTTTTCTATGTTTACAAGTGTTTACATACACAAATACCATTGTGTTACAATTGCCTGCAGTATCTAGCATAATATTATGCTTGCTCTACAGGTTGTAGCCTAGGAGCACTAGGCTATACCACACAGCTTAGGTATGTAGTATGCTGTATTATCTAGGTTTACGTTAAGTACACTTTTTGATGTTTGCATAATGATGAAATAACCTAACAATGCATTTCTCAGAACATACACTTGTTGTTAAGCGACTTGTAACTGTATTTGATCATGTATCCTGAGACCTTCATGAATTCACTCACTGGATCTAGTGAGAAGTTTGTTTGTTTGTTGGACACATTCCCTTGTATTGTACATATGCTGTCACATAATCTATGAATAAAAGTAGTTTAGCTTCATTTTTGTGATATTTATGTCTTTTATTTCTTTTTCTTGTCTTATTTCATTAAGTGGACCCACACAGTGTCACATGTAATAGAAACGAAGTGCACGCATACCTTGTCTGATTTCCAATTTTTGAAATTAAAAATTTTAGACATTTTAAGAGTTCACCATTAAATATGATGTTCACTGTACATTTTTTCAGATTGAGTTCCATTTATTCCTGGTTTGCTGAGAGGTTTTGAAAACCATGAATAAATGTGGGATATAATAAAATACTGGTTTGTATCTATTGAAAGTTATATAATTTTTCTTCTGTAATCTTATAAAGGTATGTTTTATTTTTTAATAACCACAAGCTTCCTACTTTAAAATTCTAGATTATGCTTGTTTTCTTACCAGAAGGAATTAAATAGTCAAAACAAAACAAAACAAAAACAACCAAAAAATAACAACAAAAATCCCTGTGGAACTGAACTTCAATTTTCCACATAGTAAGTCTCCCAGCAGGATCAGTCTAAGGCCTGTTTCTGCGGTAGGAAAAAGTGAGACTTGTGCATGGACCATGTGTTTTATGGAGAAATTTTTATCTAGAGAAACCATAAAGTGTACCATATCTAAGTAAAAAGTTGTATTTAAGGAAAATATATTCATAAGTTAAATATCAGAGATATTTAAGTGGATCACTTATTTCCTTTCCGTTCTCTGCTGTTCTCAAACCACTGTCTGTGCATTGTAGGTTTGGGATGTGTAGAAACTCTTATCAAATTATGTTCAATTTTCAATTTGGGGAGCATTCGCATTTAGGACCTACAGATTTTATCAGATTAGCAAAGGAATATATAACTCCAAACAGCATATAGCCCTTTTCTAAAAGATTCAAATCCAACCAAGAGGAAGTTGATCTTGCTTTGTGTAGCTCAGGATTTGTTTGATCTGAAGCATCTATAAATGTCCTGGATTATCACTCATTGGAATTATTTTAGGTATCAGTAACCTAATAGGAGGGAAAGTAGGCTTAAATTAGACTTAAAATTGTCTCAGTTCTCTGCTATGCATTCTAACTGTAGACAGAGAGAAGCATCTATCATTGGTTATAAAATTTTCGAGAGTCTCAGCCTGGCCAAAGAGTAGCAGAAGTAGAAGCCTTCACAATGATTATTGTGGAGAAGATCAGAGTTGAAGTTCAGAGCTTATTAGCTGCTTCCTTGATCTGATACATTGCATTTTATTAGCCGTATCAAAACTGTATCATTTTTGGTTCCTATTTGCTATTGAACAGTTTCTGGTATAAACCCTTGAAAGTTGATTCCTGGGAGCATTTAAAAATCTCTAAATGAATAATTATTATGTAGTGGTTATTTTCTCACTTCAATTATGACAATAATTTTATTAAATTTTAGATATAATTTTTATTATAATCCTAGAAATACTGTAATAAAATCACCTAAACAAGTTTTCTAGGTGATTAAGAAGACTGGCTAACCAATGTGAGGCTAAGATGTTATTAGATTTGCCTTTATTTCCTGTTTTGACCTAGTTACAGAATCTAAGTTACATTCCATCTCCAAAAGGTCTTTTATTATATATTGTGTTTTATATCAAAATAGATTTGAAAACATTAGATAAATTTTCTATTTTTGTTTTCTTTTGTTTTAGAGTTGAGGTCTCACTCTGTTGCCCATGCTAGAGTGTAGTGGTGCAATCATAGCTCACTACAGCATCAAACTCCTGGGCTCAAGCAATGCTCCTGTGTCAGTCTCCCAAGTAGGGATTACAAGTGCAACCACTGCACTCAGCTTATTTTTCTAGGTTTTAAATTTGATCCTAAAACTAAAGGATAGAGAATAAAATTTGAAGCAGAGGTGAAAAAATAAGGACTACACAGGAGAAATTTACTCTGGGGAACAAATTTTGGAAAAGAGCTAATGAATGATTTTTTTAGGAAAATAAAACAGATGAAATGTTAATAGACAATATTTTCAGATAGGAAAAATAAGTTGAGATGACAAGTCAAAACAAGGCTTAATAGACTATTTTACTTTGCCAGATTTGCTATGTAATAATATTAAAAATTAGCAAATGGCATAAAAGAGTTTTTTTCTTTATGTTAAGCTAAAGATTCCCATTAAAACAACAACAGCAGGTAAAAAAATCAGTAGTGTTTCTATATGATAACAACAAACAATCTTAAAAATATAGAAAATAATTTCATTTACTATAGCAGCCAAAAAATACTTTGAAATGAATTTAACCAAAGGAGTGAAAGACCTGTGCATTGAAAACTATAAAATATTGATGAAAGAAATAGAAGATACAAATAAATGGAAGATATCCCATGTTTGTGGACTGGAAGAAGTAACATTGTTAAAATGATCATACTACCCAAAGCTATGTACAGATTCAATGCAATCCCTATCCAAATACCAATGATATCTTTTACAGAAATAGAAAAAAAAATTGTAAAATTCACATGGAAACTGAAAAAAACTCCAAATACCCAAAGCAATCTTGACCCAAAATAAAAAAACTAGAGATATCACACTATCTGACTTCAAAATATGCTAGAGAGTAATCAATACAACATTGCACTAGTTTAAAAATATGCCATAGTAATCAATACAGCATTGCACTGGTTTAAAAACAGATCTATGGATTAATAGAACAGAAGAGAGAGCCCAGAAATAAATGCATGCAGTTAGAGTCAACTGATTTTCAACAAAGGTGACAAGAACAAACAATGGGGATGGACAGTATCTTCAACAAATGGTGTTGAAACAACTGGATATTCACATGCAAAAGAATTAAATTAGTCCCTTTTCTCACACCACACATAAGACTCAACTAAAAATGAATTAGAGACATAAACATAAAAATATCTGAAACCACAAAATTACTAAAAGAAAACAGGGGAAAGCTGCATGACATTGGTTTGGGTAATAATCTGTCTGAATGTGACCCAAAAAGTACAGTTGGCAGGAACAAAAATAGACAAATAGAATTGTATCAAACTAAAATGCTTCTTCACTTCCAAGGAAATAACAGAGTGATGAGACAACTTATGGTATGGGAGAAAACATCTGCAAACTGTACATTTCATAAAGGGTTAATATCCAAAATATATAAGGAGTTAATATCTAAAATATATAACTCAAACAATTCAATAGCATTAAAACAAATAACCCCATTTTTTAAATGGGCAAAGGACTTGAACAGCTATTTCTCAAAAGAGGACATACAAATGGACAACAGGCATATGAAAATATACTCAATATCACTAATCATCAGGGATATGCAATAGACCAATGGAACAGAACAGAGTCCTCGGAAATAATACCACACATCTACAGCCATCTGATCTTTGACAAACCTGAGAGAAACAAGAAATGGGGAAAGGATTCCCTATTTAATAAATGGTGCTGGGAAAATTGGCTAGCCATAAGTAGAAAGCTGAAACTGGATCCTCTCCTTACTCCTTATACGAAGATTAATTCAAGATGGATTAGAGACTTAAATGTTAGACCTAATACCATAAAAACCCTAGAAGAAAATCTAGGTAGTACCATTCAGGACATAGGCATGGGCAAGGACTTCATGTCTAAAACACCAAAAGCAACGGCAGCAAAAGCCAAAATTGACAAATGGGATCTAATTAAACTAAAGAGCTTCTGCACAGCAAAAGAAACTACCATCAGAGTGAACAGGCAACCTACAGAATGGGAGAAAATTTTTGCAATCTACTCATCTGACAAAGGGCTAATATCCAGAATCTACAAAGAACTCAAACAAATATACAAGAAAAAAACAAACAACCCCATCAAAAAGTGGGCAAAGGATATGAACAGACATTTCTCAAAAGAAGACATTCATACAGCCAACAGACACATGAAAAAATGCTCATCATCACTCGCCATCAGAGAAATGCAAATCAAAACCACAATGAGATACCATCTCACACCAGTTAGAATGGCAATCATTAAAAAGTCAGGAAACAACAGGTGTTGGAGAGGATGTGGAGAAATAGGAACACTTTTACACTGTTGGTGGGATTGTAAACTAGTTCAACCATTATGGAAAACAGTATGGCAATTCCTCAAGGATCTAGAACTAGATGTACCATATGACCCAGCCATCCCACTACTGGGTATATACCCAAAGGATTATAAATTATTCTACTACAAAGACACATGCACACGTATGTTTATTGCGGCACTATTCACAATAGCAAAGACTTGGAATCAACCCAAATGTCCATCTGTGACAGACTGGATTAAGAAAATGTGGCACATATACACCATGGAATACTATGCAGCCATAAAAAAGGATGAGTTTGCGTCCTTTGTAGGGACATGGATGCAGCTGGAAACCATCATTCTTAGCAAACTATCACAAGAACAGAAAACCAAACACCGCATGTTCTCACTCATAGGTGGGAACTGAACAATGAGATCACTTGGACTCGGGAAGGGGAACATCACACACTGGGGCCTATCATGGGGAGGGGGGAGGAGGGAGGGATTGCATTGGGGAGTTATACATGATATAAATGATGAATTGATGGGTGCTGACGAGTTGATGGGTGCAGCACACCAACATGGCACAAGTATACATATGTAACAAACCTGCACGTTATGCACATGTACCCTAGAACTTAAAGTATAATAAAAAAAAAAAAAAACTATAATGAGATATCACTTTACACTTGTCAGGATGGTTACGATAATAAGTTTTGGAGAGGATGTAGAGAAAAGGGAATACTTGCATGTTGTTGCTGGAAATGCTAACTAGTGCAGCCATAGTGGAAAAGAGTATGGAGGTTCCTCAAAAAGTTAAAAATACAGCTACCATATAAGCCAGGAATCCTGCTACTGGATTTATATCTAAAGGAAATCAAAACAGTATGTGAAAGATATATCTGCATTCCCATGTTCATTGCAGCATTATTCACAATAGCCAAAATATGGAATTACCCAAAGTATCCATTAATGGAAGAACGGATAAAGAAAATGTGTATATATACACAATGGAATACTATTCAGCCCTTAAAAAGAAGGAAATATGTCATTTGCTAAACCATGGTGAACATAAAGGATATATGTTAAACGAAATAAGCCAGACGCAGAAAAATAAATATTGCATGATCTCACCATGTGTTATCTTAAAAAGTTAAACTCATATAAGTAGAGAGTAGAATGGAGGTTACTAGGGGTAAAGGGTTTGGAGGGGATTGGGGAGATTTTGATTAAAAGACACAAAATTTCAGTTAGAAGGAATAAGTTCAAGAGATGTGTTGTAAAATATGATGACCATAGTTAATAGCAATGTATTGTATTCTTGAAACGTGAAGCTAAGAGTATAGATTCTAAATGTTTTCATCACAAAAAATAAGTAAGGTAATACATGTGTTAATTACCTTAATCTAGCCATTCCACAATGTCTACATATTTCAAAACAACATGCTGTGTATGATACATATATATTTTATTTTTCACTAAATCAATAAATGAAAGTAAAGCAAAAACTTAAAACAACAACCAGAGATAATTGGGTAAAATGATGAGACTACTGATTGCCTGAGATGTTAGACAGTTTTCTTTAATCGTTTTCTGCTATTAACTATTTATTTTATTTACTATTGGTCTATGACAGTGACTCCCCTTTGTAAAAACAAAAGCAGATAGATATCAATGTTCTTAATGTGAGAACAGTAATAACTGCCCTTTTAACCTTTGCATCTTTTCTTTAAGGATGTAAATAAAACTAAGGAAAGAAACAGGATCTTTGGTATTTTGGTAACACAGGACAGGTTTAGACAATAGGATAATCCTTTTAAAACTTCTTTGCCTGATGTTTCACTAATGGGTGGGTGAAATATCTTTAGTGTGAGAGGAAACAATATAAACCCTTTTAAGCTTTTGTAAATCTATACTGAATGCCTATGTTAAATAACATAATAGATTAAGAAAAGCTGACTTGAGAAATATAAACACTACATAAGTGTAAGGTATTATCATTATGTCAAGGCTTAAATTATGGATTATAATTGTAGCGATAGCCTGAAGTAAAATACCTATACTTTCAAAATAAGTAACTTCGTATATATGTGTCCTATTTTGTCACATCCAAAAGAAGACATTGTTAATCAGGCCAAAAAGATGAAAAAAATATGCCCCCCACAGAAAATTTAACAGAACCAAGAGTAAGTAAATCATATCAATACAAGTATTTATAACCTGATATCAGTAGACGTATTCATAATCAGTTGGCATTAATTTGTACTCAGAAGTCATCATCAAAGGTAGACCAAAAACTTAAGTATTGCAGAAAAGATTCAGGACAATCTTTCTTCACGTGCATAACATGCTCAAATTATAAAAGAAATTCAATTCTATAAACTAAAATCAAATCATATTTATAGTTAATACAACACCCATCTACATTAACTACTTTTGTTATCTGGTTCTGCCAAATGTAAATACTACATCATTTTTTGATATGTAAGAGGATTTATGTTCTGATGAAAACACCAAGAAAGAGTCTTGCTAGTGTCAGAGGTAAAGGATTTATGTTAGAAAGCCTTTATTTGGCATCAATAAAAACTTAACTAGGTATCAATAAAGCCCTATGGGGCCTTATAACAACTATGGATTCTCAAGTGTTCCTGATACGTATGTAGAATAAACATTTCTTTTTCACATAGACATTGAAATATTTCAATCAGCAATTGTCTTCCCTAGCATCTTTTTCATGCCATCTTCTCCAAGAAAAAAAATGGTAACATCTGTTTCTTAATTTAAATATAACCCAGAAGGTATCAAAACACAGGGATTTTTTAAGAAGAAAAAAACTATAAGCTAGCAGGTTAGAAATGTATATGCATCATCAAGTTGTAGTGGGCTAGGGAATGGCTATCCAAGGACACTGTTCTCATTAAAAATAAGTAACTCAGCTAGAGTGGTGTGTATAAATTATGTTAAGTTTTTATGGTAGGTGGAGATATTTTATGTAAGTAAAACCAATGAAAATTAATTGGTACCTACTATATTGATAGTTTAAGTCAGAAAAAAATCCTTACATGAAATAAACTATGGTTATCCAAAGGAACGTGCAGAAACCAACATCATCCACATCATCTGGGTGCTCACTGGAAATGCCAAAGGAAAAAAAGTAAGGCACTATCACATGCCTATTGAATCAGAACCTGCATTTAAACAAGATCCTTAGGTGATTTGTACACTCTAATGTCTGAGAAGCAAGGCTTTCACTTTCTTATTTGCATTGGACAAGACTTCTACTTCTACTACTACTTCTACTTCTACTTCTACTTCTACTTCTACTTCTACTTCTACTTCTACTTCTACTTCTACTTCTACTTCTACTTCTACTCAACTCTCAAACCTTCCTCATAAACTCAATTTGTAGGGCCAAATTTGGAAAGTTCATGCAATGTATTTACTTTAGAAAAAATTTTAGCTTGCCTAGTTTCAAAGGGAAGACCTCTGGGAGTAATGAGCTTTTATTTTGTAGAATAACAAAGGTTCACCATCAGAGCAGAAGAAGGCAAGAACCCAAAGGTCAGAGAAAATTTGTGCTTACTTTCCAGTCCATGTCACAGCCCCATAATTCATCATTTGGATCAAGAACATGTTTCTGCACACTCTAGTATCTCAGGTAATCCCCACTTTAAGAAATGACTGTGGTCCATTTAAAAGTTGGTGATTTGAAACTCTGGATGTGTTTACACATAGAAATAGTGTTATACTTAGTAGGTAGGTTTCTAGGCAGTTTTCAGAAATCTGTTTAATTTATAATCTACTAAGAAGTAAAGTGTTGGGAGGCATTGGGTTAAAGCAAGCATATTAGAATGACACATACCCAGGTTCAAATTTTGGCTCTATCACTACCCAATGCTTCACCTCGAACATTTATTTAACCTAGTTATCACAGGTAAATATAATAATAATTGCCTCACAAAGTTTTTGTAAGAAATGAAATGTGTATTAAGTCATCTGATGTTGAACTAAGTCATTTTGCATGGCTGGCCATGTAATAAGAATTTAAAATAAATTTTGTCAAAAAGCACTGTTGAATATGGATTAGGATACTTGATCCATAAGGAACGGGAGTATGAATCTTAGGGAGGACTTGCTTAGAGAAAATGATGCCTGGAAGAGTGAGAGCATCCGTATGTGGCATTAGGTAGAAGTTTCAAAGAGGATATTCTAGGCAGGAATCATGACTTAGAATTATAGATGTATATGGGGTGCAGAGTAGCAAGGAGGGCGTTCAATGGATTTGGGCTAGAGACTTTAAGAAAAGAAGTACTGCTGGCATTTGCCTTTCTTTTTTTTTTTTTTTTCCTTTTCTTCCTTGCCTCCATCTCTTTTGATATTGCTAATCTACAAAAAGCACATAGTAAGATCAATAAGAAGCGAGACCAGTATGAACTGCCCAGCAGCAAGGAAAAAAGTAGGGATAAAGAAAACAACTGTCAAGGGTAGAACCAGGAGGGAATGCCAATGCCCATTCCTTCTCTACAATCAGCGGTGAATATTCTTAGATGATAAAGCCTTAAGATTGACAGTAGTAATATTTGTGCTACATTCTTAATATTAGATATCACTTTGTGGTGAAGAGTCAATCTAACATTACACTTTCATTTGAACCAAAGGTGACTGTGGCTCACAGACTATATTGATTTTATCTTGAATTTTCAGAGCTTACTTTAATTTCCTTCTCTTGTTTTGTGACTATCTTTTGTTGATGATCCCTTTTTTGTAAACCCAAATTGTGTTTTCATTCACAAAACCAAGTGGAGAATTAAGACAATTATCTTTTTTGTTTGTTTGTTTGTTTGTTTTGAGACGGAGTCTACCTCTGTCACCCAGGCTGGAGTGCAGTGGCAGGATCTCCGCTCACTGCAAGCTCTGCCTCCCGGGTTCACGCCATTCTCCTGACTCAGCCTCCCGAGTAGCTGGGACCACAGGCGCCCGCCATCACGCCCGGCTAATTTTTCTATGTTTTGTAGAGACGGGATTTCACCGTGTTAGCCAGGATGATCTTGATCTGCTGACCTTGTGATCCGCCCGCCTCAGCCTCCCCAAGTGCTGGGATTACAGGCGTGAGCCACCGCGCCCGGCCAAAACAATTATCTTTATATCAACAGTCTTAGAGTGAGGAACTTGACCCAAAATGAGAGTGTGAAACATTGATTGGTAATGCATTAAATCTCTAATGCATTAAAATTTGGTATTTTAGACAACACCAATATGAAAACATAGGTTTAAATTGTATTAAGCCATACAATGTACTGGAAAGTAAAATATATAATTTCACACATCAAATCACAGTGACAGATCTGTACACCCAGGGACATTATATATATA
>NW_016803360.1:387419-396984 GCF_001698545.2 Rhinopithecus bieti
AAAAAAAAAAAAAAAAAAAAAAAAAAAAAAAAAAAAAAAAAAAAGCTGAGAATTTTCCAGAAGTGATGGAGGACATGAATCATCAGAAACAGAATGCTAAGAAAAACTAAGCAGAGGCCGGGCGCGGTTGCTCAAGCCTGTAATCCCAGCACTTTGGGAGGCCGAGACGGGCGGATCACGAGGTCAGGAGATCGAGACCATCCTGGCTAACACGGTGAAACCCCGTCTCTACTAAAAAAATACAAAAAACTAGCCGGGCGAGGTGGTGGGCGCCTGTAGTCCCAGCTACTCGGGAGGCTGAGGCAGGAGAATGGTGTGAACCCAGGAGGCGGAGCTTGCAGTGAGCTGAGATCCAGCCACTGCACTCCAGCCCGGGCGACAGAGCGAGACTCCGTCTCAAAAAAAAAAAAAAAAAAAAAGAAAAAAAAAAAGAAAAACTAAGCAGAAGGAAATCGGTACTTAGCCAACTTGTGAAACTGTAAAGCAACAAATTTAAAAACAGATGATCTTTGTAGTGGACATTGTTATGTGCCACACGGTCCCTCTTTAGGATTAAAAAAATTATTCCCTGTTGGTGTGCTGTTGGCTGTAACTATCTTTGGAAATTTTTATTCGCTGAAGAGAAAGTTTTTTACCCACAGTCCAATTTCTGCTCAATCCTACAGCATTTCCTTCTCTTCCACAAGCATTGGTCCCAAGAGTATTCCTTAATAAACTTCCTGCACACTGACTATATATCAGAGGTTGCATGCTGGGACACCCAACATACAATGGTTGGTTTGTAAGTCTAGCTGTATAGAACATTTATGAAATTATCTGGAAATTTTTGAATATAAACTGAATATTAGATGATTTGAAGGACTTTTATTAATTTTACAGGTGTTATAATGTTATTTTGACATATAAGAAACAATTTTATTTCTGATAGATACATACTGAGTTAAAAGGAAAATAATCTTGTTTGTCTGCATTTTATTTTAAAATACTTCATCAGAAAAAAAAAAACTAGTTAATTTTTAAACATTGAGTGCTACCAAAATTAAATCATGTGTTTAAGTATCAATGCATTTAAGTCAATGTGTTTAAGTCGTGCATGTGTGTGTGTGTGTGCATGTCTGGGTATACATAGCTTATTGGTTCTGTCTCTGAAAAACTCTTGACTAACACAAAAGCAATACAAAAGTTTCTAGGGGGCAATCACATAGTTTTATAGGTTAAGTCAATTTAACTAGATTAAGTAGCTATTAATATCTCTTTTGTTTGTACAAATTTGTCTATCCTGGACATTTTATGTAAATAAAATAATATAATTTATAAACTTTTGTGATAATTTTATTATAATTTGAGATATATTTTATATAAGAATATTTAATCCTAATATTTAAGAAAAAAATCACACATTTCTGAAAGTGAGGGGTTTTAACATTATCATTTTCCTATATGTACTCATTTTTTTTCTGTATAAGTCCTGTGTGACAATAACTAAAGTAGAGAGTTCATACATATTGTCCTAAATTTTGAGTTCAGAAGAACTAATCAATGAGATTTAGTATTGTTATAGTATGCTTGGAACATTGAGAGATACAGAAGTCTTAGGATTTCTGCATTTCAAGTCACTCCTTTCTTCTTCTGCCTCTGTTTTATGTGGACTACTGTGGTGTGATTCGCTGATACCTCACCAGCTGCAGTCTCAGTCTTACCCCAATTTCCTGACCCATTTGATCAAGATAGGATGGAGATACATTACCTCGGTTCCAAATGCTAATTCTAGTCACTCACACTTGTATATGGTTTTCAATGTCTCTTTGCTGTCTCTCAGTTCCTGTGTCCCAAGTGTGGCTACTTGGGTACTTTATTACCGCATTCCCGTGGGATGGCTCACCCTTCAGGAACAGGATACCACCTCAATACCTACTTCTAGCTGTTGACTACATACCCAGAATTCTTAGTTCCTCCTGAGATTGGAGCTGTTTGAGGGCCCCAGACTGTAGAATATAGCCAGTCCTTTTTCCTACAGAAACTGGAAATAAGCAACATAGATGTTTAGGAAATATAAATGAATTTACTTTTTAACTAAGTCAGATGTACTAAAGAAACAGGGCACCTAGTGTGCTTGATGGTCCATCTTTTCAGGGATAGTATTTGCATAAAAAGTACAGAAATAACAGAAGGTCATACTTGAGTAGTTAGACCATGTTTCAGCTACTATTCATAATAGCTTACAACTTCTTATTTCCATTTTATTCCATAATGCCCAAACTGATCTCACTTTTTATTTATCTAGTCTCCTGATTACTTTCAGAAATACGTGGCATCCTTTAATAATTGCCAGCTGACCTTGTAAACTAAACAATAAAGTTAAAGTAAAAGACCTACATGATGTATTGCACGGTATATCCTCTCTTCCAATTTATGTGATAAGTAGGAGGTAAAGTCTTAATTGCACTTTTTAAAATTTGTTTTAAATTAGACTTTTAAAATGATATAATGATCATTATTTTAAAATTCACTGCACAATTTTGGGTCCACTGAATTGTCATAATCCTTGATGGTCTCAGATTGTTCTGTATTTCTCTAATTATCTTGTTTACTTTTTCTAATTTTAAGTTTATGCTTCAGGCTTTCTGATTTTAACGACTTTGAATCAAACATCCATGTTTTCTTTGGTTCCAAGTGTTTTATATATGTGATATGTATATATACATATATCACATTTAAATATATATTACATATATATATATACATACACACATATTCTTTAGGCAACTAAAGAATATTTCTAAGATCATGAAGAAAACCAGAATTTTTATTATTTGGGGTGATTTTGATACTTGCAGTGAGAAATAGAATTAAGGGCATTGTCATAGTTATAAATAGAGCAATTTATGGAGAGCAGAAAGTTGTAGTAATTTGTGAGAACTATTTTTTTCTTATAAAAAATTAAGCTGGGTATGATGGCATGCCCCTGTAGTCCCAGCTACTCAGGAAGCTGAGTCAAGAGGATTGCTTGAGGTCAGGAGTTTGAGGCTACAGTGGGTTATGATAATTATGCCGTGTATTGCCCTTGCACACCAGCCTGAGCAATATGACAAGACTCCAGCTCTTAAAAAAATAATTAATTAAAAAAATTACATAAAACTAACAAATCGCATCCACTGATTCCTAAAGTGGTGCTTTGTTTCCCTCCCTCCTTTTCTCCTTCCCACTCTCTCTCTTTCTCACCTTCCTTCCTTTCCTTCCTCTTTCCTTCCTTTCGTTTTTCAGCTCACTGTCTTTCTCTCTCTGTCTCTCCCTTCCTTCCTTCCTTCCTTCCTTCCTTCCTTCCTTCTTCCTTCCTTCCTTCTTCCTTCCTTCTCCTTCCTTCCTTCCTCCCTTCCTTCCTTCTTCTTCCTTTTCTGTGTTTCTCTTTATTCTCTTCTCTCTTTCTCTCTGTCTCTCCCTTTCTTCTTTCTTCCTTTCTTTCTTCTCTTTCTTTCTTTCTCATTTCTCTCATTCTCCTCTCTCCTCTCTATCTTTCTCTCATATATATATGAGTGACGAAGTATATATAAGCACTGAAGTATATATATAGCACCCACATATATATAGCTGTACATCATGAAAGTATATATATGAGTGATGAAGTATAATATACTTGGTATATACCTTAGAAGATATAATGAATTTCATCAAGTGTGTGGTATTAACTAAAAATTTTGTTTGCCTAGTAACAGTTATGTATTAGGTATTTACATATGTCTAAATAAATGGTATTTCAGATTTCTTGAGTCTAGACTGTCTCTTGATTTGAATTCCTGCCTCCTCATCTTCTTCTTCCTCTTCTTCTTTTTTTGTGCATTGGCTCTTTCAGTCCAAGTTCTACAGTTCTATTATTTTTATTCCCTTATGATTCATAGTTTTTAGCACGGATGCTCTACAAAACTTATTTTTCTTTTTGTCAGCTTGCACTGGGCCTCTCCACACTCCCCACTTTGTAATAAAGCCTAAGTGCCTTAACCACTGGTAAGTGTAGCTTTGGAACAATGATAGATAAAAAATCACAAAAACAGACATGGTCTATGTTAAGTAAAAAAAGTAGGAGGAAAGTCTTTTATTGCCTCAAACAACAAAGAACTAACATATGCTAAATCACATACAATACATAGTACACATTGTTGAAGCATAAGAGAAGTTAATGTAATCAATTAATATGTGTTAATACTTTCCCCAATGGTGTAGGTTACAGGACAACGACTATTCATTTTATCTTTCCTCATTGCTGGCTCTTTCTGCACTGGCTTTTGCTGATAACTCTTCTCTCTGACCTCTACAATTTACAGTGTTCTAAGTCCTCAGTCCTTTTGACCTCTCTCTCCTGTCTTCCATTTGCTATTTTGTCCAACCTCATCTAGTCTCATGGTTTTTAAACATCTTATATAAATCCTTATATATAACTGACAAATCCCAATATCTTCAGCATAGTCTCTGTCCTAAACTGATTTTCATATCAACTGCCCATTTATAATCTTCCCCTGAATTTCAACAGACGATTTCAACCCAATAATGGAGCTTTGGATTTTTTCCTCACAAAAACTAGTTCCAGTTTTTCTTTCCTTAGTACGCTTGATCCAACTCCTCCCAAGTTAAGTCAAAAAATACCTTGGGATTCACTCTGATTCTCTTTTTCATACCTTCGCATGTATCCACCAGCAAATCCTCTTCCAGCTTTATGTTAAATATTGTGTATATTATACTATAGTGGTTCTTCTCATCTCTTCCACTATTTCCAACGTTTCCATCTCACCTACGACCTGGATTACCACTATAACTCTCTAAGCAGGTCTCCTGGCTTATACTCTCGCCCTTCTACATCCATAATCAACAAAAAGTGCTAGAGTGAAGCTTTCAGAAAATGATATCATAGGCCGGGCGCAGGTGGGCTCAAAGCCTGAATCCCAGCACTTGGGAGGCCCAGAGCGGCGGATCACGAGGTCAGGAGATCGAGACCATGCCTGGCTAACACGGTGAAACCCCGTCTCTACTAAATACAAAAAACTAGCCGGGCCGAGGTGGCCGGCCGCCGGGTAATACCCAGCTACTCGGCGAGGGCTGAGGCAGGAGAAATGGCGTAAACCCCGGGAGGGCGGAGGCTTGTAGTGAGGCTGAGATCGCGCCACTCCCAGCCAGGCTAGCAGAGCACAAGGACTCGCGTCTGCAAAAAAAAAAAAAAAAAAAAAAAAAAAAAAGACATCATATAATGGGCCATTTCTCTAATCAAAATTGTCACATGGCTCTCTATTTCAGCTGAAGCCGCTACAATGGCCTATAAGATCCCTAAGCTGTATCTTCCATGTCTTAGTATTTACACTCATAACGACTAAAAGTGATGAAGTTTTAAAATAAGGTGTGTAGGGCTGGGGACATATATGCAGCAAATAGGCCTCCAGGCATTATATGTAGGTAAGCAAGATGATATATACATAAATAATTATATATAATATAAAAAATATCATATTTAAATTTTATATAAAGTTTAAAATAGCATATTACCAAAGATTTAATATATTTATAGGGATCTTAAAATATAAAAACTCTGATTTGGCTAGTTTATTGACTAATACATATCATTTTTATTACTTAGCTTTTCTTTATTTGAAATTTTATGCTGTTTTGTGTCAGCTCTTTAAAATATGATTTTTTTATCCTCAGACTCTTATCAATAGTTGCATAATTTAACACAGATAAGCAGCCCATTTTTCCTCTCTCTTCTCTAAATTATTCATATAATTAGAATAGTGATTAATATACCTCCTGAATTTCTCAGATTGGGTAGAAAGTTGAAATCTATCAAAATATTTTCAACTTCATTTTTTACTGGCATAATTTTATCTTGGTAATATAACTTAGATAAAACAATACAGATCCTCAGCAACCTCCTAAAAGCTATCAGCATCTTTCTATAAAAATCTGTAATTCCAGGGTCATTTTCTGTTTAATGTTGTCTAAGTAAGTGACTAAGTGAATCACTTCCCTTCTCAGAAATAGTAATGGTTTGTAATTCTCTATTGTCTCAAATACAATGCCTTTAAATTAATGCACTACAGACCACCATCAGTTGATTTTTCTCTTTCAGCTACCGTATTTACCTTTCAACTTTCGACTCAGATTTTCTAATATGTGTAGAGAAAGCCATCCTACTTTCTGTTCCTTGCACACAAAACAATTCTCCTCAGCATTGAAATTCATCTAAGCGCTCAGCACTGCACCTAGAATTAAATCCAAGCTCATGTTTTGGTTATAGAGCTCCTCAGGATCCATGCCTGACTACTCTCCTTCCTAAGTTTTGACTAGTCTACCCATTACAGGCTTTCTCTTCTTCAAAATATGCCACAATCATTTCCCCCTTTAGTTTTGCCTTAGCATTCTCTTGTCTAGAATATCATTCCCTAATATAGTAGCACTAGTAGATAAGATAATATTTATTTAGCAGACACTATTTGCCAGACATACTTCTAAATTATATATATATATACACACACACACGCATACACATAACTTCTAGCAGCCTGGATAGATAATATTGTTTTGATTTCACATATAAATAAATAATAAACAGAGGCATAGATATCTAAGTATCTTTCCAAAGATACATATTTGGTACATAATGGGAGTGGAATTCAAGTAGATGCTTCAAACCTGGGAATTTAACTAATATACCACACTGTGTGATATTCACATACCTGGCAACACCATTGATATCCACATTATCCTAGCTATAATTTCTGCCACTAGGAACCTTTAAAAAAACTTTATGAAGTCTATTTTTACCTGTATTGAATTTTAGGGATCTAAATGTTGCCAAAGACTTGATTATACCTTACATTTTGGTTAATAATAATGTTAACTTTTTCATTTTTAGTTATTGCTATTTATTTTGTATTGAATTATTTCTAGTGGTTAAAGCGTGCTTTGGATTTATTTGTTTTTATAGATTTAGTGAGTACAAGTGTTGTTTTGTTACGTGGATATGTTGCATAGCGGTCAACTCTGAGCTTTTAGTATAGTCATCACCTAAGTAATGAACATTGTACCCTTTAAGTAATGTCTTATCCCTCACCCCTGCTCCCAATCTCCCACCCTTCTGAGTTTCCATTGTCTATCATTCCACTTTCTATGTCCATATGTACAAATTAGCTCCCATATATGAGATCATGAAGGATTTTCTGAGTTATTTCACTTAAGATAATGTCCTTCAGTTTCATTTATGTTGCTGCAAAATACATGATGGCTGAATAGTACTGGTGTGTGTGTGTGTGTGAACATTTTTTCATCTGCTTCTTGATCATTTCTATGTCTTCTTTTTCAAAATGTCTGTGTGTGTTTGTCCACTTTTTAAGGAGTTTGATTTGTTATTGTTGAGTAGTTTGAGTTCCATGTCGATTATGGATATTAGTTTTTTTGTAAGATGTATAGTTTGCACGTATTTAATCCTATTCTTCAGGTTATTGATTCACTTTGTTGATTATTTCTTTTACTATGTAGAGCTTTTTAATTTAATTAAATCCCATTTGTCTATTTTTGTTTCTGTTGAATTTGCTTTTGAGTATTAATCAAGAATTCTTGGCCGGGCACGGTGGCTCAAGNCTTTGTTTCTCTTTGTTTCTCTTTCTCTCTTTCTCTCTGTCTCTCTTTCTTTCTTTCTTCCTTTCTTTCTTTCTCTTTCTTTCTTTCTTCTTTCTCTCATTTCCTCTCTCCCTCCCTCTATCTTTCTCTCATATATATATGAGTGACGAAGTATATATAGCACTGAAGTATATATATACACACACACATATATATACTGTACATCATGAAGTATATATATGAGTGATGAAGTATATATATACTTGGTTATATACTTAGAAGATATAATGAATTTCATCAAGTTGTGGTATTAACTAAAATTTTGTTGCCTAGTACATTATTTATTAGGTATTACATATGTCTAATAAATGGTATTTCAGATTTCTTGAGTCTAGACTGTCTTCTTGATTTGAATTCCTCCTCCTCATCTTTCTTCTTCCTCTTCTTCTTTTTTTGTGCATTGGCTCTTTCAGTCCAAGTCTACAGTTCTATTATTTTATTCCCTTATGATTCATAGTTTTTAGTCACGGATGCTCTAAAAACTTATTTTTCTTTTTTGTCAGCTTGCACTGGGCTCTCCACACTCCCCAACTTTTGTAATAAAGCCTAAGTGCCTTAACTCACTGGTAAGTGTAGCCTTTTGGAAACAATGATAGATAAAAATCACAAAACAGACATGCTATGCTTAAGTAAAAAAGTTAGCTGGGAAAGTACTTTTTATTTACCTCAAAGCAGTATCCAAAAGAGAAGAACTACATTTTTCTTCATAATTCTTCTGTTTTAAACTCGTTAGTTTGAAGCATAGTGTTTTGTAATGTAAATCAATTAATTATGTGTTAATACTTTCCCAATGTGTGGTTAAGGACAACTGACTATTCATTTTATCTTTCCTCATTGCTGGCTCTTTCTCACTGGCTTTTGCTGATAACTCTTCTCTCTGACCTCTACATTTTACAGTGTTCTAGTCTCAGTCCTTTTGACCTCTTCTCTCCTGTCTTCATTTGCTATTTTGTCAACTCATCTAGTCTCATGGTTTTAAACATCTTATATAAATCCTTATATATACTGACAAATCCCAATATCTTCAGCATAGTCTCTGTCCTAAACTGGATTTCATATCAACTGCCCATTTATAATCTTCCCTGAATTTCAACAGACATTTCAAACCCAATAATGAGCTTTGGATTTTTTCCTCACAAAACTAGTTCCAGTTTTTCCTTTCTTAGTATGCATTGACTCAATCCTCCCAAGTTACAGTCCAAAAAATACCTTGGGATTCACTCTTGATTCCTCTTTTTCATACTTCGCAGTGTATCCACCAGCAAATCTCTTCAGCTTTATGTTAAATATTGTGTATATTATACTATAGTGTCTTCTCATCTCTTCCACTATTTCCACTTTCATCTCCTACCTGGATTACCACTATAACCTCTAAGCAGGTCTCCTGGCTTATACTCTCGCCCTTCTACTATCCATAATCAACAAAAGTGCTAGAGTGAAGCTTTCAAAAATGATATCATAGGCCGGGCGCGGTGGCTCAAGCCTGTAATCCCAGCACTTTGGGAGGCCCAGACGGGCGGATCACGAGGTCAGGAGATCGAGACCATGCTGGCTAACACGGTGAAACCCCGTCTCTACTAAAATACAAAAAACTAGCCGGGCGAGGTGGCGGGCGCCTGTAATCCCAGCTACTCGGGAGGCTGAGGCAGGAGAATGGCGTAAACCCGGGAGGCGGAGCTTGTAGTGAGCTGAGATCCGGCCACTCCAGCCCAGGCTACAGAGCAAGACTCCGTCTCAAAAAAAAAAAAAAAAAAAAAAAAAGACATCATATAATGCCATTTCTCTAATCAAAATTGTCACATGGCTCTCTATTTCACTGAAGCCCTACAATGGCCTATAAGATCCTTAGCTGTATCTTCATGTCTTAGTATTTACATCATAACCTAAAAGTGATGAAGTTTTA
>NW_016803360.1:399458-405294 GCF_001698545.2 Rhinopithecus bieti
CCAATGTCCAGAAGAGTTTTCCTAGGTTTTCTGTTAGTATTTTTATAGTTTCAGGGCTTACATTTAAGTATTTCCTTCATCTTGAGTTAATTTTTGTATATGGTGAGACAAAGGGATCCAGTTTCATTCTCCTGTATATGACAATTCAAATTTCCCAGTATCGTTAATTGAATAGGGTGTCTTTCCCCAAGTGTATGTTTTTGATAACTTTGTCAAAGATCGGTTGGCTGTAGGTATGTACGCTTTATTTCTTGATTCTCTATTCTGTTCCCTTGATCTCTGTGTCTACTTTCATACCAGTACCATTCTGTTTTGGTTACTATACTACTTATTATATGAAAATAGCCTTGTAGTATAATTTGAAGTTAGGTAAGGTGATGCCTTCAGTTTTGTTCTTTTTGCTTAGGATTGCATTGGGAATTTGAGCTCTTTTTGGGATTCATATAAATTTCAGGATTTTTTTTTTTCTAATTCTGTGAAAGACAACATTGGTATTTTGATAGTTATTGCATTGAACCTATAGATCATTTGGGGCAATATGATCATTTTTAACAATATTGACTCTTCCAATCCATTAGCATGGAATGTTTTTTCATTTCTTTGTCTCATCTGCAAGTTATTTTATTTGTGTGTTTTAGTTTTCCTTGTAGAGATATTTCACCTCCTTGGTTAAATATATTCCTAAATGTTTTATACTTTTTTTTTGTAACTAGTGTAAATGTAATTGACTTATTGATTTGCTTCTCAGCTTGATCATTATTGTTGTACAGAAATGCTACCAATTTCTGTATATCGATTTTGTATACTGTGACTTTACTGAAGTCATTTGTAAACTCTAGGGGTCTTTTAGAGGAGTCTGTAAGTTTTTCTAGGTATAAGATAATATCATCGGCAGAGATAATTTGACTTCCTCTTTTCCAATTTAGGTGATTTGTATTTCTTTCTCTGGCCTGATTTCTCTGGCTAAGACTTCCAGTACTGTGTTGAATAGGAGTGGTGTAAGTGGGCATCCTGTCTTGTTCCAGATCTTAGAGGGGGATGCTTTCAACTTTTTCCTGTTCAGTATGACATTGGCTTATCATACATGGTTTTTATTATTTATCATATATGGCTTTTATTATTTTGAGTTTATCATATATGCTTTTTATTATTTTGAAGTATTTTCTTTCTATGCCTAGTGTGTTGAGTGTTTTAATCATGAAGAAATGCTGAATTATATCAGATGTTTTTCTGCGTCTATTGAGATGATCATATGAATTTTGTTTTTAATTCAGTGTATGTGGCAAATCAAATTTGTTGTTTTGTATATATTGAATAATCCTTGCATTCCTGGAATAAATCCCACTTGATCATGGTATATTGTTTTTTTTTTTTTTTTTTTGATGTTCTGTTGGATTTTGTTTGATAGTATTTTGTTGAGGATTTTTGCATCTATATTCATCAAGAATACTGGTTTGTCATTTTGTTTTTGTTGTTGTTCCTGTGTTCTTGTTTAACTCTGGTATCAGAGTGATACTGGCTTCATTGGATGAACTGGGGAGAATTCCCTCCTCCTCAATTTTTTTAGGAGACTTTCAGTAGGATAAGTATCAATTCTTCTTTGTTATGTTTGTTAGAATTCATCTGTAAATCCATTTGATCCTGGTCTTGTTGTGTTGGGAGGTTTGTTTTTTACTGCTTGAATTGTACTACTCATTATTGATCTGTTCAGGATATATATTTCTTCCAGGTTCAATCTTGAAAGGTTGCATATTTCCAGGAATTTATACATTTCTTCTAGATTTTTTAGTCTGTAATTGTACAGGCATACAGTTCTTCATAGTAGTCGTTGATATTTTATACTTCTGTGGTATCAGTTGTAATGTCTCCTTTTTCATTTCTGATTATGTTTATTTGAATTTTTTCTTTTCATACTTATTCTAGTTAGCAGTCTAACAATTTTGTCTATATTTTCAAAAAACAATTTTTCATTTCATTGACCATTTTTATTGTTTTGGGGTCTCAATTTCATTCTTTTTTTTTTTTTTTTTGATTCTTGCTTTTATCTTCTTCTAATAGCTTTGGGTTTGGTTTGTTTGTTTCTTTTTTTCTAATTTCTTGAGGTAAGATAATAAGATGTTAATTTGTGATCTTTCTAATTTTTTATGTCAGTATTTAACACTGTAAACTTTCATCTTAGCACACTTTTGCTGTATCCCAGATGTTTCGGTATGATGTCTCCCTGTTTTAATTTATTTTGAAAGGTTTTTAAATTCCTCTCTTAATTTCATCATTGGCCCAAAGAGCATTCATTTAATTGTTTAATTTTAATGTATTTATGTAGTTTTGACAGTTCTGCTTTGAATTGATTTCTAGTTTTATTCCACTATGGTCTGAGAAGACAGTTGATATAATATCAATTTTCAAAATTTTATTGAGACCTGTTTTATGAACTATATTATGGTCTATTTGGGACAATGTTTCATGCACTGATAAGAAAAATGTGTATTCTGCAGTTGTTGAGTAGCATGTTCTATAAATGTCTTTTAGATTAATTTGGTCTAAAGTCCAATTTAAGTCCACAGTTTCTTGGTAGATTTCCTGTCTTGATGTGTCCAGTGCTATCAGTGGGCTGTTGAAGTCCCCTACTATTATTGTATTGCTGTATATCTCTTTCTTTAGGTCTAGTAATGTTTGTTTTATGAATCTGGGTTATCTGGTATTGAGTACATATATAGTTAAGATTGTTATATCTTCCTGTTGAATCGAAGTCTATCCTTCATTATCTAATGGCCTTGTTTGACTTTTTTTTACTGTTGTCAGTGTAAAATCTGTCTTATTTGATGTAAGTATAGCTATTCCTGCCTGCTTTTGGTTTCCGTGTGTGTGGAATATCTCTTTCCATCTCTTTACCAACACCCTATGTGTCTTTACAAGTAAGGTAAGGTTTTGTAAGCAGCATGTCGTTGAATTATGATCTATTTTTAATCCATTCCACCAATTTGTATCTTTTAAGTGGAGCATTTAATCAAATTACATTCAAGTTGATATATATATATGAATTTATTTCCTGCCATAATGTTCATTCTTATCTAGTTGCTTTGTAGATTCTTTGTTTATTTTGATTTTTTTATCTTTTTTTTTTTTTTTTTTTTGTCTTTATGGATTTGTGGGGTTTTTTAATGTTTCTATATGCCTTCTTCATTTTCTTGCTATGTGTAATTTTTATAAGACTTCTGAGTTTTATATTTTCATGTGTTTTTATGATGATGAGTGTAAACCTTTTATTTCCATGTTAAGGACTCCTTTGAGCATTTCTTGTAAGGTTGCTCTGGTGATGATGAATTCTTTCAGTGTTTGCTTGTCTGGGAAAGACTTCATTTCTCTTTCATTTATAAAGCTTATTCTGGCAGGACGCAAAATTCTGGGTTGAAAGTTTTTTTCTTTCAGCACTTTGAAAATAGAATCCCAACCTTTTCTAGAAAAATATGGAATGCTTCATGAATTTGTGTGTCATCTTTGTGTAGGGGCCATGGTAATCTCTGTATCATCACAATTTTAGTGTATTTGCGGCTGAAGTGAGTACTACTTTGGATTTAATAAAGACAAATCCTGGGTAAAGAACCTTAGCCAGGTAACCCTAAAGAAGCTTCAAGGATGATAAGGTCAACATAAGAAGTGAATTCTATGAGACTGAAAATGTTGTTTCATCTAACTTCTACAAATTTTTCAAAATAAGAATGGAACATTGTGAGGCTTTTAAGAATTACTTAGTTCATATTATTTTATATTAAATAATGCATTGAACATTAAACATTTTATCCTTTCTAAGTATCATATCCTTCATAAAGCTTCAAACATACATTTAAGTTAGAGAGATTTTTGTTCTTCAAATTACGTAGGGGTATTATGTCTCTTCTAATTTTACGCAAGTAGATTTTGATAAAGTGACATTGTATTATTATAGCAATAATAAAAATAAAAAACAATAACATGAAGTTTTAGAAAAGCACCAGTGCAAATATATGTGAACTATTATTGAAAAAGCATTAGGAAGAGGTCAATAACTGAGGAATCAATTTCATGTGGAATAATGTGAAATACAAAAGGAATCAAGACTTGGATTTGACTTCACTGATTTTTATTATAAGGGCTTCTCTTATTAGATGTTTTAAGAGAAAGAGTCAAACTTATCCAATGATCTGTTATGTAAACTTAAATTTAAAAGAACATACTTTTGGGGATATAATTAAATATTACCACTTAACTAACATAACCACTTTATTGAATTTCAAAACTTGAGGATGCAAGCATGAAGCATTATTCTTTCCCCTGTAATCTTTACCTTCGACCATGACATGGAGACTCTTCATTTTCCATCTTTTAATTACACCTTGAGAGGATCCTATAGCTTTCTCCTCATTTTAAGGCATGAAACAATCTAATCCAATTCTGTTTTATCCAGATTAAAGTTTCAAACTCATATCCTTTTTTTTCCTAAATTCAAACCTGACTTTGGGCCAAAAGCCACTTGTAGGTAGCAGTGAGGGCTATTCTTTCTTTCATCCTTCCCTTCCCCTTCTGGGTCCATTTTTATCCAGGCATAGAAAAAAGTAGTTCAGAGAGAAAGCACACTCCCTTCTCTATTGATTTTTCTTTCCCTCCTTCTTAAGCCCTCTTTGTGGCATGTGTTTAACTAGTGGCATTTTACATGTGTCATGAGTTGGTTCTTTAGAGGCACCTTTGATCAATTCTTCATCATTTGCAAATAATGAAGATTATTTTCTGGGTTACCCTCTTTTGAAGAAATTTCTTAGATGGAGTCTTCTCTGGCTCCTCATCCTTACATGCTTGCCAGGATCTCTTGATAGAATACCAAGCAGACATCTAAAGCACTGTTACTTCTTTATTGTCCACTGGGTCATGATGAGGCACACATCTACTGCCACCCAAAGAAATGAGAGTGCACTTGCCTCACTGCAGCTCTTTCCATACACAGCCCTCTCTCTCCACTCTGCCATATACCTCACGTTTTCTACCCTCCCTAAACCCCTCCCCTGCTTCAAATATACAAGTGCAGATTAGCAACTCTGTTGCATAAACAGATACCTAATCAGGAAATTAGATGACTGTTTTCATTGTAATCAAATTATTCATGTATGTAACTCCAATATATCTCCTGAGATGTCACTAATCTTTTAAGTGTGGTGGTGGGGACTACAGCTAGGGTAGAAGAGAGTTCTGCTGCTGTGTAGTATGTCTTGTACAAATTCATCTGGTGTTTTTTTTAAAATCTGACTGAAATGTTCTTTTTGGTTGTTAAAACATTGTGGAATTAATTTATTATTTCTAATATACCATCCCCTAGCATCCAAACTTTCTGTTACTAGAAGGGTGTGGAAGAACTGTCCTCATATTTTTCCCTTGCCTAAAACAGAGAAGTTCATTTGATATTAAATTTTATCAACTCAACAATGAGATAAGAATTTCATTCAATTCAATTAAGTTTTACTTTAAAAAATAGGCTCAGGATGGATTTTGAAGTTGTTACTGTTATTGATAAAATCTTTTAATTTTTTGTCTTTTCTCCCCTTTGCCCCCCATTGTATAGCTGATTCCTCTCTTTCCAGATTGGGTATTTTTCCTATTTACCACTTCTTACTCTGTCTAAACAACTTATTTCCATGGTGCTTTCAAAACATACTTGGAACATTCCTTGTTTTATCCCCTCAGATGACAGTCAGTGATGGATGACAGACGTTACTTATAAGACTTCAGAAAATAAAGAGAGATTGAAATGAGGTTTAGCAAATTAACATGAAAGAATACATATCTATTGCTTTAAAATTATTAAAGA
>NW_016803360.1:408946-462690 GCF_001698545.2 Rhinopithecus bieti
ATAAGTTATTTTGTTAGTGATTATTTTAAGCATATCACCTATTGCTTAAATATAAGTGATATCATTTGTTTCACATTTGCTATAAACTTTCAGTTAAGCATTTGATTCAGAAAGTACACGTGATTCTCCAATCACTCATATATTTTGTATGAATTAGTAAAAGTCTTATATTTTGTACAAAAGTGAAAAACCAGGAAACTTTCAGAATTTAAAACTGCAATTTCCATTTGGATTCAAATTTTGAGGAACAAATAATGCGCAAAATTTGTTGAGCTTAAAGTAGTAGTGATTTCTATTACAACTTTGAATGATAAGTACAACAGCTTACCTGAAAGTTATAAAAGATCTGGCAGATTTGAATAGAGACCTTTTGCTACCCCAAAAGTGTATTTTGGGAAGTAAAATGGAGTTGAACTTCCGTGTCTATAAGTAAACACATTATGTATTCTTAATATAATATATTTAGGGATTTCTTATTAACGAATTCAGCATGATTATTTCTGAGTAGAGAAACAACTTACATTTTAGTGGATTGTTTACAAAATGAATTTTGAAATTGCTGTGATCTACTGATACAAAGTAAAAACAATAAGGAAAATCAAGCAAGTATTACATACTTTCCATACACTATCTCATTTAATCCATTACTCATCTGTCTGAATTGACACAGAAAATTTAAAGAACTCATCCAAAATCATAGAGTTAGTAAACTGAAAGACCAGGGTCTGTTTTCCAAGTCAGTGCTTTTCCCGATATGACACATGGCTTTCTAGAAAGTAGGATATTGCTTACAGGGTTAGGCAGAAGGGAATTCTGAAAGAAGTTATTCTCTGGGCTCCATGTGGACAGCATGGGTTTTTGGGTGGCAGAGGGCAGGGAAAGATCATTGAAAATATATATTTCAGTTTTAAATGTGTTTGAATCTTTTGTCAAGTTATTTCCTTATAATTCTTCAATGGAGCTTTAAATTATTGTTTAAGTGAGCCATTTTAAGAGAATCTAGGGAAAAAAATCAGGAAGATAATCTAGAAGTAGCAGCAAAGAGTCAGCATTGTATTGGCCCCATTTGTACTATTAGTCAATTGAATGACATTTTTTTCTATACTTTCTGTAAATCTTCACATAATATGCACAAACAGTTTCTTGTTTCATATACTACAATTTATATATTTTTAAACAAAACTAAAAATTATATGTATGTATATACATACTTAATCAATCCTTAAATATTGAAGTGCTAAAAGAATATTTATTTTCAAATACTGTACGCTGTTGCATGTCTTTCTCCTCCTCCTTACTATCCACATGACCTAGCAGGATAGTGCATCTCCTCTAGTAATTCACTACTTCCCAGGTAGAATAAATTTAAAAGTGCATAATGTGACTTATATAACTTTCTAAATATAAATTGTTTGCAGGTAGATGATCTTGCCATTAGGAGATTTGGAAGTTGTTCTTTTGTTAGTATACTTGTATAGTGAAGTATTAAGAAGAGTAGCTCAAAGTCAGTATTTAAAAAGTAGGAAGGGTAGGAAGATGAATATTGTTGTAATAGTAAATGAAATTATAATTCAAGGAAGATAATTTGCACTTTAGTAATATGTGCTGGTAATAAATGTTGCAGAATCAATACAAGAGACTAAAAGCAGACCCTTTAGAAACTCTTCTTAGTCTTCAAATATTTCCATTGTGTCACAAACAAGTCTCCCATAATTATGGAAAATACACTCCTGTAGCTTATATTCCAAATTTGAATTTATGTAACTAAGTTCATCCCCCTCCCAAAATCTGCTCTCGTTTCAATTTATAATCTTTTAATCTTATCACCTATCACTTCGAGATCCCAAGGACTTTTTTCCCAAATGCATCCTTTCCTTTTCTTCCTTTCTGACTCTTTCATTATGCATATGTCAACATGTCTCCAAAAAAACCAGTTAATTTAGTCAATTCAGTGAAAAAAAAAAATCAGTAAAGTCAGTTGCTAGGCTCTCTGTAGACAAAACATGCAGCTGATTGACTAGATGTTTCACTTACCAACTGTTTGCTTTGGCATTATTTAGACATAACCTTTGTCTCTTTGTTTTCTCCCTTTATTGAGTATGCTATAATTGCTTTTACGTTATCTTTTTTGGCATTTCTCTAGATTCTTCCTTCCACTTTGGATTGTTTATACAGTTCTATTTATAAATGTCCTCTTCAATTGATCTATATGATATGTGTTCTAAATGGTTTAACACAAAATATATAGGCTATTTATCTTGATATTCAAAATCTGTGCTCAAATAACTTGAGTCAAAGTTTGAATTGGAATAAGATTCAAGGCCACATGTATGCATTGTTTATTTTTTTATATCTGAGCCAGCTTTGCAGTATTTTTAGAAAATACATGTGTGACAGCAGAGAAAATAAAGTCAATCATCAACTATTAATGTACTGAGAACTTGCTTCTCTATTTAAATTTTATTTTAGGCTCAAGTATACATGCTCAGGTTTGCCATATAGGTAAACTGCATGTTATGAGGGTTTGTTGTACGGATTATTTTGTCACCCACGTAATTACTTTTATCATTACTTCTCTTAGATTCTATGGTCTAGCCATCATATCCTTCTGGCAAAACAGTACCAGTTAAACATATTTTCCTGCTTACTTCCTAAGTGCACATGAAAAACAAAACTTGACTAATAAAAGGTCCACATGCCTGGTGCAGTGGCTCATGCCTGTAATCCCAGCATTTTGGGAGGCTGAGGTAGGCAGATCATGAGGTCAGGGGATCAAGACCATCCTGGCTAACACAGTGAAATCCCGTCTCTACTAAAAATATAAAAAATTAACTGGGCATGGTGGCATGAACCTGTAATCCCAGCATTTTGGGAGGCTGAGGTAGGCAGATCATGAGGTCAGGGGATCAAACCATCCTGGCTAACACAGTGAAATCCCGTCTCTACTAAAAATATAAAAAATTAACTGGGCATGGTGGCATGAACCTGTAATCCCAGCTACTCGGAGACTGAGGTAGGAAAATCGCTTGAACACGGGAGGCGGAGGTTGCAGTGAGATGAGATCATGCCACTGCACTCCAACCTGGGCGACAGAACAAGATTTCATCTCAAAAAAAAAAAAAAAAAAAAGGTACACACATAGTCAAACTGGCTTCAATTTAAATCTTGAAGGGACACTAAACACTTCCAGAATACCACTACATTTTCCTGTGAAATTCACCATCCTATCCTTTTCTCTCCTCAAATCTTCAACAAAACCTTCTCTTTTAACATTCATATGATGACCTCTCAAAAACATTTACAGAGAAAATTAGTGTAGTGTGATGAAATCAAAATCTCATGTTTCCACCACAAGTTCTAAAAACCTGCCTGCATCTCCAACTACATCTCAGCCCTCTATCCTGTTATGAAAGAGCAAGTATCTGCTTCTTAGGCCAGCTCCCGCTGACCTGGAACCTCATCCCCTTACTTCTCAAAGGCTTTATTCCTACAATTATGTATCTACCTTCTTTCACCTTCATCAGATTTTCTCATCTCCACAGAATTAGCCCATATGTGTCTCAATATCACCTATCTTTAAAAACCAAAATCAAAACACATCTCTTTATCCCACATTTTCCTCCAACTACTGATCTTGTTTACTTCTCTCTTTAACAACAAAACTCCTCAAAAAGTGAAAGTATTCTTGCTCTCCCCAGTTTCTTACCTTCCATTCTCTCTTCAGTTCATTCCAAGAAGTATTTTAAAAATTGTTGTTGTTTCCTGGTTAGTTTTTCCAAAGGTTTATTGAAGTAGAAACAAGTTAGTCTAATACTTGCTAGGAAAAAAAAAAGCAGTTATAACAATTTTCAAAATATTTTTACAAAACTGATGTAGCACAAAACTTCTTCATAAACCAGAGTATGTTTTAAACTTTTGTTCTAAATCTTTTAGGAGTGCCAGTTCTTAAGAACTGTAACTTGTTTCTATTCCAAATTTATCTTATGCTACTGAAAAGCCGTAGAAAGGCATTTGAAGGCTGTTTCTTTAAGATATAGTCTTCCTTTGTATTCTTGCTAGTAATATATTGCTGCAGTGAGTACGTGCAATTTTCATCAAGCTAATCATGAGGCTGAGAAGGTTCATTGATAACCTGTCCATCTCCCAGTTTTAAATGTCAGAAGGGTCCTGTATGAGTAGCTGTCAACCAGAGGGAGTGAACTCAGAATGGTTTCCCTCCTGTTCTGAGAAGAAAAGTTTGAAAGAAACAGAGAATTCCTGCTCTCCCCACCTTCCAGCAGCATTTTGTAGGTGGCAATTTCAATGTCAAGGGTTCTATGAACATCCCACAGGTCCTGACATCGATCAAGGTGGCAGGTCTTAATTATTTCTTCCTTACCATTCTGAATCTCATCCTGCATGAGGCCAATAGTTTCTTGGTAGTTCACAACAAAGTTCTCATCTATTTTGCACACCTGACACTGCAGAGACTTCTCAGTTCCTTTGAGTGCTTGGCCAGTGAGGGCCTGGACCTATCTTTGGTACTCTTTTGACTCCTGCTTTGCCTAATGCAGGACATCACTGTCCAGGTTCAGTTAATAGCCTCAGAGAGACCAACAAACCTGGTCTTGTTCCTGAAGGTTCTTAGTAACTACACTTTCATACTACTAACACACATCACGCAGTGCAGCCGTGAGCTCGGGCTTAGAAACATCATCAATTTGTGTGGCTCTTCCTGAATCTGGACCTGCAGCTCCTGGGTTTCATTCCTGTGCAGTTCCTTCAAAAAGGCAATCTCTTCTTGCAAGGAGTCCACTTTACCTTCAAGTCATGGAGTGCCAAAGAAGCATTGTCAACACACAATCTTCAAGTTTGCATGATTTCTAAGGGTGCTCTCAGCTTCCTCTCTCTGAAGCATCTCTTTCTGCAAATTATCTTCATGTCCTTGGCTAGGATGTCATGCTGAACCTTGATACTGGCCTTGGTGAACCGGTCCACTTGCTGATGCAGCTCTTGCATCTCCTCCTTGTAGAAGTTCCCCAGGCTGACTTTCCCTGGTTCTTGAGCTGCTTCGGTTTATCAGCAGGATCTTGTTCTTTTGCACCAAGAAGTGCACCTTGTCGATGTGTATGAAACAATCACTCAGCTCCTGCAGCTCCATTTTCTTGTTGGTGCAGGCATTTTTTTCCAAGTTGCTGTTGATGGTACATGGTGGAGTAGCTCCTGGCATACACAAAACACAGGAGACAAGGTATAGAGGCAGCAACTGCTACCAAGGCCCAGCGCACTACCCAGGCTTGCAAGTGTGGTGGACGTCGTCACGTAGCTCTGGATGGAGTTCTGCCATCTTACAGTGCTAGGGCCACCGCGCACTCTGAGGAAGGAGGATGAGGATTCCGATCTGGTAGACCTGGCTGTGGGTGTGTGGCAGTGGACTGGGCCACTGTGGCAGGGCCTTCTTGCTAGGCAAGGAGAGGCCAGCAAGGGTGCAATGGTGTGGGCTACTGCATCACTGCTACAACCTCATAGCGAATGGCAGAGCTCCAATGAGGCTTTTATACTCTCTACTCCCCTAAAATAGTTCTTATTAGGGTGACAGGTGACTTATGTATTGCCAAATCTATCAGTTTTCTGTCATTTTCTTTCACTTCCAAGAAGCACTTGAAAAGGCTGACCACTGCCTACTGCCTCCTTTATAAAACACATACCTTTCTAAGATTCTAATATTCCTGGTTTCCCTCCCTCACAGCCTCTCCTCAGAAACCTTTCCTGTCTCCTCCTCGTCTGTCTACTGGGCTCTGGATGTTGAAGTGCCCATGGGCTCCTGCATCTATCTTTTCTACCTGTGCCATCTCATTCTTTCCTGTGCCTTCAAATACTATCCATATATTGATTCAAATGTCTTATCTAGCACTTAGGTCTCTTCTTTGAGCCCTAGCATCATTTATGCAATGGTCTCTCTTCAATCTCTGTCAGGGTGGGCAATGAACATCTCAAACTGGACATGACTATAATAGAACTATTAATTTTCCTTCATATCTATTCTCCCTCAAGTCCTCCCCGTTTCAGTAAATTAGGAAGTTATTTAGTCTGCAAAGCTAGGTGCCATTATTGTTTATTCTCTTTCTTGTGTACTTTTTAAAAACCTGCTTCTAAATTCAGCCATCGCTACCTTGAAAATACATCCTGAAATCTGACAACTTACCACCCCCACTGAGGGGATGCTGATTTAATCTATGACTATCTTTTATTTAAAGTACTTTTAAACCCCGTAATTTTCTGTCTCTTTACTCCATTCCTACCTCCTTATAATCCATCATATATTAGCTGGAAAGATTTTTCTGAAACACAGAATAGATCATGTTTAAATTCCAACTTAAAACCCTCCATTGCTTTCTATTTTTTTATTTCATTATTTATAATTTTGTGTGAACTTATGTTCTACTATAACTAGAGTTATGCCACTATTTCAATAAAGTGTAATTACTATATAAGAAGCTTGATGTAAGAGACTTTATTTGATTCATATTTGTACCCTCCCCTACTTCACCACAATCTCAAGAATATTATCTTGCATATTATCTAGTGAAAAAATATATGTGATATTAAACTAAATAACAGTCTCATAAGAGTGGTTAGAAGATAAAATGTTTAAAATTTTTGAAATATTACATATTGCTATTTACTTTTCTCTGTGGTAAACTATTAGATTTGGACACAGTGTTGAATTCTACTCTTCAGTTTCATTAAGCAGGATAATTAATAGGTAATCATTTTTTAATCTGTTAAAATGAAAACAAAATTTTAATCATTTGATTAAATTACAATTAGAATCCACAATTTCATGAAAAAGCAATGACTATTATATGCATTGATCTTAACCTCTCTGTAGAAGCACATATCTTTACTTCTCCCTGAAATGTTCTGTTGCCGTTATTTAACCTCAAAATTATTTATTAATTTTGCATATCATAAATGTGATGAAGTATGAACGTATACCCTGTAATGAATAATTTTATGTGTGAACTTGACTGGGCTACAGGGTGCCCAGATATTTGATCAAACATTATTCTCAGTGTTTTCATGAAGGTGTATTTGGATGAGATTCACATTTGAATGGCAGACTGAGTAAAGCAGATTGCCTTCCTCAATGTGGGTGGGCCCCATCCAATCTGTTGAAATCCTCACTAGAACAAAATTGCTGACCCTGTCTTAAATAAGAGAGACTCTTTTTTTTCTTTTTTCTGCCCAACTTCCTTGAAGCTGGGACATTGGCTTTTTTCCTGCTTTTGAACTCAAACTGAAACATTGGCCATTCCTCCATCTCCAGCCTGCCAGCCTTCAGACAGGAAGCACACCACCAGCTCTCCTGGTTCTCAGGCCTTCAGAGTTGGACTGGAACTAAACCATCAGCAATTTTGGGTCTCCAGCTTGCCATGTAGATCTTGGGGCTTACCTGCCTGCATAATAGCATAAGCCAATTCCTTATAATAAACAAACAAACAAACATATCTCCTATTCATCTATTTCTCTGGACGGCTCTGACTAGCACACACCCTATGAATATTCTGTGGATTCATATAAAAATTGTATACTCCATGGGGTGTGGCAGTCTTTAAAATTAATTACCATCAGAAAAAAACATTTTTTACTGTTCTTGACTAACAGACAGGATTCCTTCTTCAAGGGGCCTGTCAACTTCAGAAATTTGGGCTGAATTGAAGAGAATTAATGCTCATTTCATATTCAACATTGAATTATTTTGGTTTGCTTCTCAGTCGATGTCATAATATATTAACATAGTCTTTCATATAAGTATATAGATTCAGATGGCAACTGTTTTTCTCCACTCTCTATACCATATAGTAGCAATCAGTGAAGTTACTGCACTAAGAATACTGCCCCAAATGTGGTATAGAATGTTTTCACCCATTTTGATAAAATGTTGATAAGGATGTCTTCCTCAGAGGGTTGGTGGTTGCATGACACTGTCGATTGAAAGGAACTCAGGGAAAAGAATTTGAGGATGCTGGTGGTTAATGATATTTGTTATTTCACCCATACATCTCATGTAAATAAAATGAATTTCAAACAACTCATTCTCATAATAAACTCTCTCACCCAATGCTCAAATTCCATTTTAGTCTGCATATCTTGTACTGCAAAAAGAAAACCAAAACATTCACAATTTTGTCCTGTAATTTTGGTTTCTCTTTGGTCTCAATATCATGCCTGCTAAATAAGACAACTAGGCATCATTTTTCTATTATTGAGATAATAGA
Organism: Rhinopithecus bieti; assembly: GCF_001698545.2. Classification (NCBI taxonomy): domain Eukaryota; kingdom Metazoa; phylum Chordata; class Mammalia; order Primates; family Cercopithecidae; genus Rhinopithecus; species Rhinopithecus bieti. Next base: position 417,208 of record NW_016803360.1, read on the forward strand.
GGAGTTTAACCCTTTTAACCAAATATCAGTTAAATGTCCAAATTATCAGTTTTCCATTATTTCCTCTAAGGTAAAGAACCAAGTAATAGGCAACCTCTACGCAGTCATTTAAAAATAGTATGTAAGTATATTAAAATGGTTGATAATATTATCCAATAAGCATGCGTTTTTTAGCATAAATTTTGTTTTGTTTTGTTTTGTTTTCAACCTAAAGCCGATTCAATTCTCTGGGTCATCGATGTTTGTGCTATTGTACAAATTTTTACTACCAAGGAAATTCTGAAGCTGGTTTTCATGGAAGAATCAGCAATTGGAAAACTAGTACTGCTTTGAGTATCCTTTTCTTGAATTATCTTTAACAGAGACTTTTCTCTTCAGTTGTGACACTTTCTTTAAAATTCCCATCACTGAATTTTAAATGTGATTGTCAGAGTGATGTCTCTTAAAGCCATTATTCAGCTGTCTTCCATTAATTTGCGTACTACAAACAACTATCTATAAATACTGTTTCTTACATTGCTGCTGCTTCCAAAAGACCCTCTGATTGTGTTAAGAGATTACTACCATCTTCACTTATAGGTTCATTGCAGGGAGTCTTAATAGTAACTCTTTTCTAGTTCAAACATCAAGGATTTTAGATTTTTCTGATTTTTCTGTTTTGCATACTTTGAACTTATTTCAAGCTTATCCACCAACTCTCTGTTTTAAATCAATCATATATGTTTTAGTCTAAATATAGTTTTAAAATTATTATCCCAGTAAGGTATTACAACAATGAAAACAACAAAAATATGTTCAGTGCTATCAAATTTATAATTAAATCAGGGAATTGTTGATTTGGAGGAACCAGTTGTTTTTTAGATATTTAAAATGAAAGATACAGTCACTAGTTTACAAGATGACACATTTGTTTAAAAATATAGCTGTCGATCTGCTCTGACTCATGGATAAAACAGATGTCTTAGTAATGGCCTTCTGGGCAAAGAACTTTGGCATAATCTTACATTATTACACTCTTTTTATTTACGTAACTGTAGCTGTAGTAAAAACATGCTTCATCATAGCACAAAACTAAGAAGATTTTAGTATGTTGTACATTTTCATTTTAAAAAATAATCACTAAAGCAAAACAAACCTGAACATTATATGTCTTACGCTGGTGGTTTATGGTATTCTTTATTTCACCCATAAATTTGTATGGGTGAAATAAATAAATATTTTACATATACAGATTTTATATATGTATATGTAAAATATGTATGTGCCTATATGTATATATATGTATATATACATATGTATATGTGTGTATATGTATATACATATGTATATGTATATGTGTATGTGTATATTTTATATATGTGTATGTAAAATACGTATATGTACATATACATTTTATATATGTATATGTATTTCCAAGAATGGAAATATATATAATATTCAAAAGTTCTCCCAGAATTGTTTGGTTGAATATCACTTTCTTATTTAACTTTACAAATACCATTTAAGTACACATCTTAATTAGTAATACTTTGTGAAATCATATCCGCTTAGAGCAACACAGTCACCAGAACGAAATATTTTAGTTGTGTCATTTGAAATCCAGCTTTCATTTTGCTGCCAGTGCTTATCTAAATTGCATCACATAAAAATGCTATGCTCATGTAAGTAATCTATTTTCAAGAAATGAAAAATCACCAGTATGATACAGTCATCTAGGTAAAACCACTAGTTATCTCGCATTTATTATTTGACCCTATGTGATATATTTATGAGTGATATGAAGGTAACATGAAATATAAAATAGAATTTTAATAGAACATTTCTTGTTTTGCAATTACAACTTTCATTTTATATACAAAGAGTACATATGCAATTTTATTTCATGGGTATGTTGCTTGATGCTGAGGTTTGAGGTACAGGTCCCATCACCCAGGTAGTGAGCATAGTACCCAATAGGTCGTTTTTCAACCCATCCTGCCTCGCTTTCTGACTCCTCTAACAGTCTACAGTGACTGTTGTTCCCATCTTTATATCTATATGTACTCAATGTTTTCTCCCACATATACGTGAGAACATGTAGTATTTGCTTCTGTGTTCCTGCATTAATTCACCTAGAATTATAACCTCCAGCTGCATTCATGTTGCTGCAAAGAACATGATTTTTTTTTTTATGGCTGCATAGTGTTCCATGGTGTATAGGTATCAAATTTTCATTATCCAGTCATCCGTTGATGGATACCTGGGTTGATTTCCTATCTTAACTATTGTGAATACCACTGTGATGAACATACAAGTGTCTTTTTGGTAAAATGATTTCTTTTGAGTATATGCTCAGTAATAGGAGTGTGGGATCAAATGTCAGTTCTGTTTTCAGTTCTTTGAGAAATCTCCATAATACATTTCATAGTGGCTGAACTAATTTACATTTCCACCAACAGGGCGTAAGTATTCCCTTTTCTCCACAGCCTTGCCAACATGCTATTTTTGAGTTTTTAATTACAATCATTCTGACTGGTGTGAGATTGTATCTCACTGTGATTTGATTTTCATTTCTTTTTTTTTATATATATACTTTAATCCTGGGATACATGTGTAGAATGTGCAGGTTTATAACATAGGTATACAGGTGCCGTGGTGTTTTGCTGCACCCATCAACCCGTCATCTACATTAGGTATTTCTCCTAATGTAGCAGCACCTCTAGCACCCTCCCCTAGCACCCCACCTACCAACAGGCCCAGTGTGTGATGTTTCCCTCCCTATGTCCATGTGTTCTCATTGCTCAACTCCTACTTATGAGTGAGAACATGGGTGTCCGGTTTTCTGTCCCTGTGTTACTTTGCTGAGAATGATGGTATCTATCTTTATCCATGTACCTGCAAAGGACATGAACTCATACCTTTTTTATGGCTGTATAGTATTCCATGGTGTATATGTGCGCAACATTTCTTTATCCAGTCTATCATTGATGGAGCATTGTGGGTTGGTTCCGAAGTCTTTGCTATTGTGAAACAGTGCTGCAATAAACATAGCATGTGCATGTGTCTTTATAGTAGTGAAGATTTATAATCGCTTTAGGTATGATACGCCAATATGGGTTGGGGTCAAATTGTATTCTGGTGTCTAGATTTGCTTGAGAATGTGCCACACTGTCTCCAGCAATGGGTTGAACTAATTTACACTACCACGCAACAGTCGTAAAAGTGTTTCCATTTCTCGCGACAATATCTCCAGCATGCTGTTGTTTTCCTTTTAATGATTGGCCATTCTAACTGGTGTGAGACGTGTATGTCATTGTAGTTTTGATTTGCATTTCTTTAAGCAGACGCAGTGATGATGAGCCTTTTTTTATGTTGTTGGCCACATAGATGTCTTCTTTTGAGAAGTGTTCTGTTCATATCCTTGCCCATTTTTTGATGGAGTTGTTTGGTTTATTTCTTGTAAATTTGTTTTTAAGTTCGTTGCAGATTATGGATGTTAGCCCTTTGTCAGATGGGTAGATTGGGCAAGCAATTTTCTCCATTTGTAGGATTGGCCAGTTCACCTCTGATGATAGTTGCTTTTCGCTGTGCATAAGCTCTTTAGTTTATTAGATCCCATTTGTCAGTTTTGGCTTTTGTTGCCATTGCTTTTGGTGTTTTCATCATGAAGTTTTGATCATGCCTATGTCCTGAATGGTATTGTCTAGGTTATCTTCTAGGGTTTTATGGTGTTAGGTCTTATGTTTAAGTCTTGAATCCATCTTTAGTTAATTTTATATAAGGTGTAAGGAAGAGATCCAGTTTCAGTTTTCTGCATATGGTTAGCCAGTTTTCCCAACACCATTTATTAAATAGGGAATCCTTTCCCTATTGCTTGTTTTTGTCAGGTTTGCCAAAGATCAGTTGGTTCTGGATGTGTGGTGTTATTTCTGAGGCATCTATTCTGTTCCATTGGTGTATATATCTGTTTTGGTACCAGTATCATGCTGTTTTGGTTACTGGAGCCTTGTAGCATAGTTTGAAGTCAGGTAGCTTGATGCCTCCAGCTTTGTTCTTTTTGCTTAGGATTGGCTTGGGTATACGGGCTCTTTTATGGTTCCATATGAGATTTAAAGTAGTTTTTTCTAATTCTGTGAGAAAGTCAGTGGTAGCTTGATGGGGATAGCACTGAATCTATAAATTACTTTGGGCAGTATGGCCATTTTCACGATATTGATTCTTCCCATCCATGGGCATGGAATGTTTTTCCACTTGTTTGTGTCCTCTCTTATTTCCTTGAGGAATGGTTTGTAGTTCTCCTTGAAGAGGTCCTTCACATTTCTTGTAAGTTGTATTCCTAGGTATTTTATTCTCTCTGTAGCAATTGTGAAAGGGAGTTCATTCATGATTTGGTTCTCTGTTTGTCTTTTATTGGTGTGTAGGGATGTTTGTGATTTTTTGCACATTGATTTTGTATTCTGTGACTTTGCTGAAGCTGCTTATCAGTGTAATGAGATTTTGGACTGAAACAATGGGGTTTTCTAAATATACAATACATCATCTGCAAACAGAGACAATTTGACTTCCTCTCTTCCTATCTGAATAACTTTTATTTCTTTCTCTTGCCTGTTTGCCCTGGCCAGAACTTCCAATACTATGTTGAATAGGAGTGGTGAGACAGGACATCCATGTCTTGTCCTGGTTTTCAAAGGGAATGTTTCCAGCTTTTGCCCATTCAGTATGACATTGGCTGTGGGTTTGTCATAAATAGTTCTTATTATTTTGAGATACATTTCATCAATACTTATTTATTGAGAGTTTTTAACAAGGGGTGTTGAATTTTATCGAAGGCCTTTCCTGCATCTATTGAGATAATCATGTGGTTTTTCTCATTGGTTTTCTTTATGTGATGGATTACTTTTATTGATTTGCATATGTTGAACCAGCCTTGCAGCCCAGGGATGAAGCCAACTTGATCGTGGTGGATAAGCTTTTTGATGTGCTAGTAGATTCGGTTTGCCAGTATTTTATTGAAGACTTTTACATCGATGTTCATCAAGGATATCAGCTGAAATTTTCTTTTTTTTTTTATTGTGTCTCTGCCAGGTTTTGTATCAGGATGATGCTGGCCTCATAAAATGAGTTAGGGAAGAGTCCCTTCTTTTTTATTATTTGGAATAGTTTCCGAAGGAATGGTACCAGCTGCTGTTTGTACCCTTGTAGAATCTGGCTGTGAATCCATCTGGTCCTAGGCTTNAGTATTTTATTGAAGACTTTTACATCGATGTTCATCAAGGATATCAGCTGAAATTTTCTTTTTTTTTTTATTGTGTCTCTGCCAGGTTTTGTATCAGGATGATGCTGGCCTCATAAAATGAGTTAGGGAAGAGTCCCTTCTTTTTTATTATTTGGAATAGTTTCCGAAGGAATGGTACCAGCTGCTGTTTGTACCCTTGTAGAATCTGGCTGTGAATCCATCTGGTCCTAGGCTTTTTGGGTTTGTAGGCTATTAATTACTGCCTCAATTTCAGAACTTGTTATAGGTCTATTCAGGGATTTGACTTCTTCCTGGTTTAGTCTTGAGAGGGTGTATGTGTCCAGGAATTTATCCATTTCTTCTAGATTTTCTAGTTTATTTATAGTATTCTCTGATGGTAGTTTGTATTTCTGTGTAATCAGTTGAGATATCCTCTTTAGCTTTTTTTGTTGTGTCTATTTGATTCTTCTCTCTTCTCTTCTTTTTTAGTGTGGCTAGTGACCTATATCTACTTTGTTAATCTTTAAAAAAAAAACCCAGCTCCTGGATTCATTGATTTTTTGAAGGATTTTTTGTGTCTGTGTCTTTTTCAGTGCTGCTCTGATCTTAGTTATTTCTTGTCTTCTGTTAACTTTTGAATTTGTTTGCTCTTGCTTATCTAGTTATTTTAATTGTGATGTTAGGGTGTCTATTTAGATCATTCCTGCTTTCTCCTCTGGGTATCTGGTGCTATAAATTTCCCTCTAAACACTGCTTTAGCTGCATCCCAGAGATTCTGGTACATTGTGTCTTTGTTCTCATTAGTTTCAAATAATTTATTTATTTCTTCCTTAATTGTATTATTTACCCAGTAGTCAATCAGGAGCAGGTTGTTCAGTTTCCATATAGTTGTGCAGTTTTGAGTGAGTTTCTTAATCCTGAGTCAAATTTGATTGCACTGTAGTCTGGGAGACTGTTTGTTATGATTTCCATTCTTTTGCATTTGCTGAGGAGTATTATACTTCCAATTATGTGGTCAATGTTAGAATAAGTGTGATGTGGTGCTGAGAAGAATGTGTGTTCTGTTGATTTGGCATTGAGAGTTCCATAGATGTCTGTTAGGTCAGCTTGGTCCAAAGCTGAATTCAACTCCTGAACATCCTTGTTAATTATCTGTCTCCTTAGTGTGTCTAACATTGACAGTGGGGTGTTAAAGTCTCCCACTATCATTATGTGGGAATCTAAGTCTCTTTGTAGGTCTCTAAGAGCTTGCTTTATGAATCTGGGTGCTCCTGAATTGGGTGCATACATATTTAGGATAATTAGCTCTTCTTGTTGCATTGATCCCCTTACCATTATGTAATGCCCAATACCCTTCTTTGTCTTTTTTGATCTTTATTGTTTTAAAGTCTCTTTTATCAGAGACTAGGATTGCAACCCCTGCTTTTTTTTTTTTTTTTTTTCCATTTGCTTGGTAAATGTTCCTTCATCCTTTTATTTTGAGCCTATGTGTGTCTTTGAACATGAGATGGGTCTCCTGAATACAACACACTAATGGGTCTTATCTCTTTATCCAAGTTGGCATGCCTTGTCTTTTAATTGGGGCATTTAGTTCATTTACATTTAAGGTTAATATTGTTATGTATGAATTCCATCCTGTCATTATGATGCTAGCTGGTTATTTTGCCCATTAGTTGATGCAGTTCCTTCATGGTGTCGATGGTCTTTACAATTTGGTATGTTTTTGCAATGGCTGGTACTGGTTTTTCCTTTCCATATTTAGTGCTTCCTTCAGGAGCTCTTACAAGAGAGGTCTGGTGGTGACAAAATCTCTCAGCATTTGCTTGTCTGTAAAGGATTTTATAAGTTCTCTCTGCGCTCATCGAAGCTTACTTTTGTCTGAATATAATTCATTCTGGTGTTGAAAAATAACTCTCTAAGAAGGATTGTATACGTGGCGACTGCCTCTCTCTGGCATTGTTAGTCTGGTATTCTGCAGAGAGATTCCAATATAGTCTGATGGGACTTTTTTTTTTTTTATTTGTACATCATCTTCTTGGATTGAACCTTGATCTTTTCTCTCCAAGGCTGCCCATTTAACATCTTTTTCCTCATTTCAACCTTGGTGCATTGATTTTACGTTGTCTTGATTGCTCTTCTGAGGAATATCTTGTGTTCCGTGTCTGAATTTGATGTGGCCTGTCTTGCTAGGCTGGGGAAGTTCTCTTGGATAATATCCTGAAAAGTGTTTTCCAACTTTGTGTTCCCCGTCACTTCAGGTACACCAATCAAATGTAGGTTTGATCTTTTCACATAGTCTCCTCTGGAGGCTTTGTTCATTCCTTTTCATATCTGTCTTCAGGCTACATTAGTTGATCTTGAATCTCTGATATCCTTCTTCTTGATCAATTGGCTAGATATTGTGTATGCGTCACACAGTCTTGTTCTGTGTTTTCACATGTCTTGACCCTGAGTTATTCGATTGTAGGACTATTCTGCCCTTACCTATCTTGATCACAGTTCTTACAGTGCAGCTGATGTAAGACAAGACTCAGTTTCCGACTAAAGGTAAGCGCAATTCTCTATATATAGTCTTAACCACACCCAAAGACTCTCTCTGTCCATTCGTCAAACTCATTCTTTTTTTTATTTTTTTTTTTTTGAAGAGCGGCAAGTCTTCGCTCTGTGGGCTGGAGTGCAGTGGCCGGATCTCAGCCCACCGCAAGCTCCGCCTCTCAGGTTCAGCCATTCTCCTGCCTCAGCCTCCCGAGTAGCTGGGACTACAGGCGCCCGCCACCTCACCCGGCTAGTTTTTTGTATTTTTTAGTAGAGACGGGGTTTCACCGTGTTAGCCAGGATGGTCTCGATCTCCTGACCTCGTGATCCGCCCGTCTCGGCCTCCCAAAGTGCTGGGATTACAGGCTTGAGCCACTGCGCCCGGCCGTCAAACTCATTTTCTATCCAGTTCTGTTCCCTTGCTGGCAAGGACTTGTGATCCTTTGGAGAAGAAGCGGCATTCTGGTTTTTGGAATTTTTCAGCCTTTTCATGCTGGTTTTTCCTCATCTTGTGGATTTATCTACCTTTGGTCTGTGATGTTGGTGACCTTCAGATGGGGTTTTTGCATGGGCTTTTTTTTATTGATGTTGACGCTATTCCTTTTGTTTGTTAGTTTTCCTTCTAACAGTCTGGCCCCTCTGCTGCAGGTCTGCTGGAGTTTGCTGGAGGTCTACTCCAGACCCTGTTTGTCTGGATATCACCAGTGGAGGCTGCAGAACAGCAAAGATTGCTACCTGTTCTTTCCTCTGGAAGCTTCATCCCAGAGGGGCACCCACCAGATGCCACCTTTATAAGGTGTCTGTTGACCCCTACTAGGGGCTGTCTGCCTGTCAGGAGGCACAGGGGTCAGGGACCCACCTGTGGAGGCAGTCTGTTCCTTGGCAGGGCTTCAGGACTGCTCTTGGAAATCTGCTGCTCTCTTCAGAGCCAGCAAGCAGGACCATTTAAGTCTGCTGAAGCTGTGCCCACAGCTGCCCCTTCCCCAAGGTGCTCTGTCCCAGAAAGATGAGAGTTTTATCTATAAGCCCCTGACTGTGGCCACTGCCTTTCTTTCAGAGATGCACTGCCCAGAGAAGAGGAATCTAGAGAGGTAGTCTGGTTACAGCAGCTTTGTGGAGCTGAGGTTAGCTCTGCCCAGGTCGAACTTCCTAGAGGCTTTGTTTACACTGTGAGGGGAAAAACCACCTACTCAAGGCTCAGTAATGGTGGACGCCCCTCGTCCCATCAAGCTGTAGCATCCCAGGTCGACTTCAGCCTGCTGTGCTGGGATCGAGAATTCCAAGCCAGTGGATCTGAGCTTGCTGGGCTTCATGGGGTTGGGATTCATTGAGCTAGACCACTTGTCTCCCTGGCTTCAGCCCACTTACCAGGGGAGTGTACGGTTCTGTCTCATTTGCATTCGAGGCACCACTGTGGTATGAAAAAAAAAAAAAAAAAACTGCAGTTAGCTCGGTGTCTGCCCAAACAAACCCCTAGTTTTGTGCTTGTAACCCAGGGCCCTGGTCATGTAGGCACCCAAAGGAATCTCCTGGTCTGCAGGTTACAAAGGTCATGGGAAAAGCATAGCATCTGAGCCAGAATGCACCATTCCTCATGGCACAGTTCCTTACAGCACAGTACCTCATGGCTTCCCTTGTCTACAGGAAGGAGTTCCCTGACCTTTTGCACTTTCTTGGTGAGGTAAGGCCCCATCCTGCTTTGGCGTGCCTTCCATGGGCTGTACCCACTGTCTAACCAGTCCCAGTGAGATGAGCCATGTACCTCAGTTTGAAATGCAGAAATCACCCACCTTCCACCTTGATCTCTCTGGGAGTTGCAGACCGGAGTTGTTCCTATTTGGCCATCTTGCCAGCCACCATGATTTGCAATTCTCTGATGACTAATAATCATGAGCATTTTTGACAAGTCGATTCTAATTAAATTAAAGTGTTTCTATGTAACAAAAGCAACTATCAGCAGAGTAAACAGACAACCTACAGAATGGGAGAAGATGTTCACAAACTATATACTCAGCAAAAGTCTAGTATCTAGAGGCTATAAGGAACTTAAATCAAAGAGCAAAAAATGAATTTTCATTTCCATATCCTGGCAGGGAATAGAGAAGCAGGGATGACATCTCTGGCCATAGTGAGCAGCACTCATATTTTTTAGCATCTAAAGGAGGATGTTAGACTGTGTGTAAATCAAGTGATAAAGCTGCACTAAAGATGAACTCTGAACAGGTTCACAAACAGGAATCAAAGTTGAAGTCTCACTATAAAAAAGTGACTGTATTGCTGCAACCTCATGTGGTACATAGAAGAACTTTAGCCAAGGCTTGGAAAAGAGAAATACAGCTGGAACCAGAAGAAAGATTTTTCTCTTAGCATGTGTGTAAAATTTTTTCACAAGGTTTGTATTGAAAAGAAATTCTAAACTTATGTTAGAACACTACTGTACTGTTTTAGGGATTGTTTATTTGTTGTTTATTTTATTTTCTTAAGTAAATAACAGGAAAAAAAATATATATTTCTGATTTTGGAATTTGGATTTGGTCATTTTCAATGATTCATGAGGTTCCAAGTTCAGTTGCCATTATTTCTAGAATTTGAACAACAAAGTGTGTTCTACCTGACCAATTCAGTCAAGTGTTTGGTATACAAAGTGAACAGACCCACATGAAAATTGGTCTATGAGCAATATTTATTTCTGATCTCATGTGTTTTTAAAACACATGTAAACGTGCACACACACACACACACACACCCTACTTATAACAGAGTAGGTTGCCATTAAATTTAGTCTGGGAAACTAATATAATCACTTTTATCATAGTTTTAGATCTTGGAACCGTATCTAATACTAAGCATTTAAGCTTTGAGCAGAAGACAGAAAGAAAGAAATCATATTCTGAATTTATTTGCATCTTCTTGGCTAGACTAAGACACTGTACTTCTCTGCCAAACAGAGTGATAGTAAGTGGATGAATTTCTAGGGGTCCTCCACACTTTCTTATTTTCTAATATACCAACTATTACTCATATGAAATTTCAGCTTAGATTATCCAAAATCCCTAGTGTACTGAATCTTTAATATGGTCTTTCGATAATATAGATACTAAGTGAAGTAAGGCTGCCTCTGAGATGAAAGTGGTGCATGCACATTGATTTCTAGAAACTGCCTTCACAGCAGCACTACTTTGTACACTGTATCCTTCCAAACTGTCCCAAGTTAGCAGCTGCCTCATTGAAAGTGGTGTATCTGTGAGAGAATTCTTTCTAATGGAGGAAAGGTCAGATACAGTGCAGTACACACCATTAACAATAAATAATCATGATTCCACTTTGGGATAAATTCTGCTACCATGTATTAAACATTATGAATATATCTTTATCATAAGCTTTGTGTCATGGCTGTTTTAAAGAAACCAGCTTTTCTGCTCTATCCTGTTCAGCTTTCAAGAAGGTGAAACCTTTACTTCCCCTCTCAGACAAATAAACGGTGGAGTGTTACGTGAGAGTTTGTGCCTAATGATTTCCGTTTGTGGTAAAATTTGCTTTAATAAAATGTGTCCTTCAATTTTAAAATGTTCTTACATGCTGCTTGATGAGAATCCTTGTGATCCACATCTGAGAAATGAGGGACTAAATAATTTCGGATTCCATCTTGCCCTCCGTGGCAGCTTTGCAGGAGGGGAAATGTAACCTCTGGGGTGTATGGTAATAAGATTTTCATTTTGTACTAACAATCTCCCTAAAAGAAAGGGATCAAAGATTGTTTAAGCAAAAGATTGTCCTAATTTTCATCTTAAATATGAAATTTCTAAATGTAGAATATTTGTCATTTAATTGCAAAAGTATATGATAAGAAACATCAAAATGGCTGCTAAAAAAATTTGAAGAGTAGGGAAACCAAAACATTTTCAGTTTTACTCAATGTAAGTGTAATGCAGTTTCAGATTTTGAAATATCAATGTATCTATACATGAATTCGACCCACATACTATTATAAAAATATGTTGAGATTATTCTAATATTTAATTAAATCTTGTTTCTGTTGGTAAATTAAAAAGTCAATGAGGGATACTTCAAGTTCTAAGTTAGACTTACCAATGGTTATAGTTTTGAAACTAGCTGAAATTAATGATGAGTTGGAAACAAGGAATATTGGTATTGATTTTACTGTCTTATCTTGGAGAAGTTTAAGCTAGTAAAGCCGTTGTAATTCTAAAATGTCCTAGCGTACAACTGAATCAAATTTATGTACCACATTTGACAGTCATAATCTTCCCTTGAAGTTCCACAGGTTGCTTGTTTAGCAATACCCCTTTTAGCCTAATCCACTCCTCATTCACTACTTCTTCTATCCCCACTCTTACCCACTTTCCACAGCCATCACCTAAACCAAAGGTCTCCTGGAAATAATTGCTACAAAATATAACTTGTTTACATTGTAGCTAGCATTGCTGTAAGTCTTGATAATAACGTTTAATTTTTAGAGAAATTATATGATGTAATAAGTGTAATGAACATTATATATAAGAATGATACAATTTATTCCAAAATATCAATTTCTTACTGATTGCACACTAGGCATGTACATAAAATTTATTGCATTAGCCAGAAAACCAAAATCAGTGGGAGTGGGAAAGGAGAGGAGGATGGTATTTACTGTTTTACAAGGTAGAGACTTAGTATTCTTGATTACAAGACTATTCTCTGCTTCAGGATCAATGTCCATTCCTAGGGCATAATACACTAAAACCCCGTTTTAAACTTCTGACAATTATTGACATACTTTCTGATTACAGTAGTTCTGCTGCTAAAAACATGACTATAATTCCCAGAGTCTGCTTTTTTTTCCTTCCTCCTTTGAGAGGGTTTCCCAGTGTGCCTTCATTTTTGGAAACAGGATGGTGACTGGTCAGGAAAAATGTTTCTTGGGCTCTTTCAGGACTTTCAGCATGAATCTGTACTCCTCCCTATGTCAGTTTTCTCCTACTGCCCCACCCTCATTCTCTACTTGGCTCCATTCCCAGTCCTATACCATTCCCACTTCATTTGAGTTTGTAAGTTGTACATAAAATTTCATATGACTTTAATTTTCTTATTTGATACTTTTACAGGTATGGCAGTATGCAAATTTAGTTAGCTTTTTAAAATGTTTGCCATAATTCATGTATTTCGCAGCAGTGAACATGAGTTGACACTGGATATTCCAAGTGGGGCGTTCAATTAACCATTATTTTTTAGCTCTTCCTATCCTAATGCAAGTAACATAAGAAAAAAATATCATGGTATAATCTGGGGCATATGTAAACGAATATTAAGGAAAATATTTTGTAATGGATCAAAATTACATATCACATAATATAACAACACTGCTATAACACAGTTACTTGAATTAGTTTGTTTTCTTTTAATGTCATATTTAAAAATTCCTTTTTTGAGTAATTACTATATGATCCCATTTATATGAGATGCAAGAATCAGCATATTTATAGTAATGGAAATTAGAAGAGTTGTTTATGGGGATTGGAGATTAAATGCAAGAATTCAGCAGGGAACTTTCTAGGGTGATGGGAATGTTCATTATTTTTATTGGTTACACAGATAAACATGTATGTTAAAACTTATTGAATCATATACATAAAATCAGTATATTTCACTCTGTAAATTGTACCCTATTAAAATATAAAATTTCATTGGTTAACTGTAATATTAATTTGTCAAAGTATCAATTGAGTATCTTCTTCCACCATGTTATGTGTTTTTAATTGTTTTAGCCATTTTCAAACAGTAGAAAATGTTCTTCTCTTTATTCAGATTTGAAACAATAATTTTATTGGATGTAGTATTTCTATTTATCTTATTTAAAATAACCAATTAATATAATTTTATATATTTCTTAAGAGATATTCCAGGTAGAACATTTTGCTTTTTCAATAGTACTTTTTTCCACCTCTCACTATTTTGCTATCTTGGCAGTGCCCGCCCGGTAACAGTCCTTTGATTTCCTCTCATGCACAGAAAATGTTCCCAGCACATTAGATAACAAAATATTCCATACTGAATAGTCACATTTCAGTCTCAAGCACATGTTAGGCATTCTGGGTAGCTTGCTATTATACATTTACTCAAGAAATTTCTGGAATCCTTTTGTAATATATATCTGGGAAAGATGCAAAAGATTGCAGAAAAATTTCCCAGAGCAGCATCTTGGAAAATTATATTCTGAATAAGTATTAGTAAACAAATATGACTATATTTGAGACACATATGAGATGCTAGGTATAGAGGACATTGTTTTTAAAACCATTTCACGGTAAAGACAAAGACATAGTTACCTTAAACTTCTGTGATGATCGCAAAATGGTGGCGGTTATAGTGCTACCTCTAGGCCATTCACTTACTGAGCTCTTTTAAACATGTTATTGCATTAATCTTCTGGATGGCTAAGGGAGATATATATTGTTATATTTATTATAAAAAATAGGAAACTGAATCATAGAGAAGCTAATCAATGTGGCTTGGTTTTTTATAGTCCTTTTAGTAGAGCTGCAATTAGAGTACAATCTTCTAAAGAATCCTCATGAAAAATGGATCCATGTTTGTAGAAAGTAAAGTGCAGACATCTGAAAAGTCCTGCTCACCTCATCCTGCTAACTGCCTCTTGAAGTCTTTCTATCTGGTCAAATAAAAGCAAACAGCAAAGCATCTGCAAAGAGATAGCTTGAGGTCAATTATTGCAGAGAAAGGAAAAGCATAAGGACCCTAGAAAGAGATAAGAAAAGTTTATTTGAAAACAGAAGTGGTTTTGGGAGGCTGTGCACCATTTATCCTAATTATTAATGTAGAATTTTCTTAGTGGAACCTGGGTGTTTAGCAAGGTGTTTATATACAGTGGGAGAAACAATGAAGTACTTAATGATAGTCTTACTTATGGGACCTTATAATCAAGTTGAAGAGAGATATCTGGATAATATTAAAAAGTAACATACTCATAGTAAAAAGCAACTATGGATTAGTATCACATAGATCATAGTTTTCCAGGAATTCTGAGGAGGGAAATATTTTTGGGGATCCAAGTCCACAGAAGGCTGACCTTCAAGGAAGGAGATAGGCTACATGTATAGGGACAAGATTAGGATTATAAAGTAGATTGGGAAAGAAAGAAGAGAACATGTAGGGGACTGGAAAGGAAGATTTGAAATTACAGTACCTGTTTTTCTTGAAAACTTTGAGTCACCACTGGGTAGCAATAACAGAAAACTTTCCTTTCCCTAAGACCTGGGAATGTGATTGTTGCTTTAATTCTGCTCAGGGGAATTAGCATGTGTTTGTAAACCTTATTAGAGGTGCACGTGTGTGCGGAAAACAAAATGAAACACTGTGTCTGTGTTGAAAAGAACTGTCTGTAAATGTCTAGTTTTGGACTGCATCCATTCCTCTTGACTTTGTAATTCTGGCATATGCACCACAAGTTAGAAAATATTACTAAAAGTTGCAAAGCAATAGTTTTTAATAGAAAAGGTACAAATATATTTTATTAAGTAAAATGGTAAAATTCTACATGGAAAATGTGAGATAGCCTCCTTTTAAATTATTTGCATAAGATATTTAGAAGACTCTTAATATTTTTATATGAAAAAATATTTAGGTTCTTATTTAAAAGGTAGTGTGGAAAAGTAGGTAAAAAAGAAAAATAATAATTACCCACAACATTTCTCTTCAAACACAACCTCTGTTAAAATTGTTTTGAATGTCTCTCCAGTCTTCTTTTCCTGTAAAGAAAAATTTAGGGTACTAAGATAGGAATAGATTTATTTTTGGAAACTATATATTTGTCTGACTAAAGTAATCTATGTACAAGGAAAGAACAAAAACAATTTCAACTTTTGTATAATTCTCCTATATGGAGCTCTGAAGATATCTGTGACTTTGTACATAGAAAAATCTTTGGAAAAGTTTATACCAAGCTATTAACAGTGATTATCTACCGAGAGAAGGAGTTTGGTATAGGGAGATAGGAAATATGTGTGTACACACACACACACATACACACACAGGCACACACAGACCCCTTTCTTATTGGAAGCATCACGTACTACTTGTGAAGTTAAAAAAAAAAAAAAAAAAAAGATCAAAAGCTAGCACCTGAGCCCTTGATTGTGAATTATTTTTCTGACTTAACAGTTTTATATGAAAATAAAATTAATAGCTAAATATTTTATAGTATATAAACATATAAAAATCATTTTATCCAAGTGTCTTAACTAAGAGCTAGTAAGGGTAAATGGAAAATATTCTTCAGTAGAGTAATACTCATCTCCACATCATTGGCTGTCTGCATTGAATGTTAGCTTCTACTAACATGGCAAGGTCATTAATTTGAAAACATTGAGTGTAAAGTGAATTTGGATTCATAGGAGTTTACATTTTGGCTAAATGTATTAAAGCTTTTTAAAATGGTCAAATACATGTATAACCTTACTAAATTCTTTAAATGAATATGAAATAGATTATAACATTTTTACTAAGTAGAGAAATGATGAGGAAGATGGTTGTTAGCCAAAGATGATTTTGCCCGCCAGAGTACATTGGCGATGTCTGGCAATATTTTTGGTTGCCACAACTGTGGGAGGGTGCTACTGGCATCTAGTGTGCAGATGTCAGGGCAACTGCTAATCATCTTATAATGCACAAGACAGTCCCCACAGCGAAGAATTATCTGTTCATAAGGAATTATCTCCTCATAGCCAATTTAACTATACTTTATTATCTTGATTTTTAAATGTTTTCTTGTACTTTCTTTTTTGTTTTAATATAGTTTTAGTTAGAGTTATTCTTAAAATTTCAGGCTTTTAAATGCATATATAAAAATAAAAATATGTGTAATACAGACATGAGAATGACAAGTTAGCACTCACCCACACCATAATTCCAACTGTAAATTAACACAACTATGAGAATATATACATATATATATAACTTTAAAATATACATGCCTTTTATGTATATTAAATATATATATAGCTTTAAAATATACATGCCTATGCCTCTGACTTAGATTCATCAATATTTTAATTTTAAACTTTTATTATACAATCTGTTGAGTATCCTGCTTCAATCTAGGTTGATTACTGCCAAGAACTGATGCACAGTTGTCTTCCTGAGACATCTTTCAGTGGCTTTTCTAGGTGGAATCCAGTGTTCCCTAAATCCTGTATCTTTCTCTTTTAGGTTAACCCTCTTGTTTTGGTGATACGAGGATTCTAGCATCTTCTTAATAGATTTTGTTAAATTTTCTGATTTCTTTTTTATCCCCAAATGTCTTTACAATAACATAATAATTGATTGATTTTTTTTTTTTTTTTGGTCCTTCATAACCATTCCTGCAAACTTTTAGAATCTTTTCATTTGATAGACTTTCTATTCTGTAGTTTGTATCCTTCAGGCCTTGGAAAGTTTCCCATGACTTTTTTTGAAATAATGCAACCTCTATTTTCTCTTGTATCTCTTTTTGAAACTGTATTGTTTGGATATAGGACTTCCTATGTTAGGTCTCTTACATTAATCTTTTATGGCCCTAAGTTTGACTTCTTTGCATTTTTTATTCTATCTTCTGAAAAATTTCCTTAATGTTATTTTGCAACACATCTATGGAAATTTTAATTTTGTAAATGCTCTGAATTTTAAAAGTTCATTCTTAATGTCTTTTAATATCCTCTTTTCTATATCTTTCCTTTCTGTGGATGCAATATTAGCCTAATTAGAAAATTTTTATCTTCCCAGGTCATCTTTTACTCTTGTTTAGTATAAATTTCCTATAACTTGGTGGTTTTTCTAAACGTATGATCATATATTTGTTTCTTCATTTATCGAAGAATGATGTTTAAGAAGGTTATTGTGGGCTTCGTATGTGTTGATGAGGCATTTGAGTTGATGGGCTTTGCCTTCACATGGGTTGCTGACTATGTATGTGGGGGGATCTCTAAGTGACAGAATAGTGAATTCTGTCCTCTCAGCCATTTATGAGAAGTAAAAATGTAGCTGCTGTGGTCTTCGCGTGAAAGAGTGGAGAAGGAATGTCATCCTTATTTTTCTCTCCTCTTAGGGAGTGCCTGGCCTAGAAAGTCATGTGACAATTAGTTCAAAGAAACTTCTGTTACAGAAAGCAATGGCTTCAGCTGTCTTTTGGGACCAATTCACTGGCATAATTAAGTGAAAGGCCTAGGTTTCTACAGGTCCATAAGTCTCCTGAGCCACTTAATATCAGCAACACTCACATACATGCTCTAACCTGTGGATTTACTGCAATTGGTACTTTCCTTCCTCATTCCAGCATTCAGAAGAAGGCTAATGTTTGAGAAGGAGAATTTGAGGATGTTAATATAATGCAATAAATATCATCTAGAAGTTCCAGAGAAGGAAAATTGAAGGTAATATGAAAATAAGTTCAAGCCAACTTGCATGGACATGAAAATTTTCATGATAAGTAGATATAAACAATGCATAGGTGTTGGTTTTCATTGAAAATGACAGCTACTACTAAAGCATTTGTTTTAGGTACTCAGCTAGGTAATCAGGCTGCTTAACTGTGGCATAAATGATAGATTATAGGGATGAGTGGTAGGCAAGTAAACAAAAAGCCTAGGCAAAAACTCCTCAAACATTGAGAAAATCAGTTGATTGGTTTTATAACTTAGTTGTGTACAAAATAGTTATAGTTTTGGAGTGGTATTTGGAATTTGGGAAGACAGGGCAGAATTATAACAGAGGTTACATTCATAGAGATTCAGGGCTCTGGTTCCTTGGGTCAGACAAACCTTCGATCCAGTACCCTGGATAGCTCCCAGGGATGGCGTTGTTGTAAAGTCTTCAGGTTTCCATTGGATCCTCTCAGATAATGGAATTCTCTCCACATGTTCTACTTAGTCACCAGGAATCAGGTTATCACCCTCATTTCACTTATGAGGTTTTGCTTTTCTCATCAAAGTTGAAAGACTATCTTTAGGACTGACCTTAAACTCTACAGAGTATCCAAAAACTTTAGCAAGCTTGCTGGGGAAGAGGAAGTGTATATTCTTCAAATCATGTAATTATTTATCTTCTAGAGTTTCTATTATTTGGGGTTAGGGAATTAAATAATCAGCTCAGGGAAAATGTACTGAATCTTACTTTAAATTAAACAAATGTGAACTAAAGCTACATTCATTTTTTGTTCATTTCTTCGGGAGACATGCAGATAATACTATCTGCTAACTGGGAAGGTTTGGGGAAACAAGTCCTTATACGCAGTCAAAGTTGTGAATTTCAATTACTAAAAGATAATTTGGATATTCATATATATAAATATAGATTGGATCAGTAATTATAGTATTCTAAATTATGGAAATGATTAGAAAATATATAAAAGGAAATATAAACAGTAATTACAGGTTTTTAAATTATCTTCAAAAGCTTAAATTACCCCTAAACAGATTATTGCTTTAAAAAATTATGGCATATTCAAAAAACATTAAATATCTAAGCATTTAGATATATAACTATAAAAAAGACATACAAAGATACTAATGTAAAATCATTCATAATTTGTTTGAAAACATAATATTTTGTGTGAAAATTACAAAACACACACATACACCTAGTGTATATATTTGTAACTAGGAAGAAGACTTAAATGATGTGAAACAAAATTGAAACAGTGCATTTGTATGGTAAGCTCTGTATGATATTTACTTTCTTTATTGAGCATATGTGCAATTTTCAAATTTCCTGCAATAATCACATATTAATTTCGAAGTAAATACATTATAAATGAGTATTTTATTTATATCAGCAAGTTCTTGTCTTCTTTAAAACATGCTGATTATCTACTGTGTCCTAGGCACTGGATTGGGAATCAGCAGCAGTGATATGGTTCCTGAAGTTATAGAATTCACCATCTAAGAGAAGGCAGCAAATAAGAGAAAACAAAAATAGCACAATAAAATATATAACAAAAAATTATAAGCTCTATTGTGGACATGTACTAAGAGCAATGACCAGTGATATGCTGCTAGAAGTTTAATTGGCTTTCCAAAATGGATGAATGAATGAATAATAAGAGCCCAGATTTGTAACATTTTCTAACTTATGTGATTTAAATACTTTCACATTGGCCAATTTCAAGCTACCAATGTGTGACTACGGGATATGGCATTGAAAAGAAATGCCCACAGTTGGCTTTGGTAAGCCAGCATCAGTTGTTCCAGCACACTACTAAAAGTAGGGGAAAAGTGCTAGAGA
The DNA here is from genome assembly GCF_001698545.2 of Rhinopithecus bieti. NCBI lineage: Eukaryota > Metazoa > Chordata > Mammalia > Primates > Cercopithecidae > Rhinopithecus > Rhinopithecus bieti. The sequence goes on from NW_016803360.1 coordinate 437,228, forward strand.
GTCAAAGGGTGGGAGGAGAGGTCAGAAATCTTTGGAAGGAAGTGACATTTTAGTCAAACCGTGAAGGACGAGCAATAGATATAGGCAAGGGAATGACAGTCAAAGCATCTGAGAGGAGAGAGAAACTCAGTTGAAGGGTGGCAAGAGAGAACAGTCTATGTGAGCATTAATGATGACTGTACTGGAATGGTGACAATAGGTTTTGAGAGAATTTAGAGCATTATTGCAGTTAAATTATAAGAACAAATATGTTTCAAAATATATGTGACCTCTAAGTTTCCTTCCAAATTCAAAATGGTATGGATATCAAAAGTATTAATCAAACTCAAGTAACCTGGATGCAAGCATTCAGTTTATATTCTACCTTAATTACATTTAAAATGTTGCAAATCTGAGCATTTAAAGTGTTATATGGACATAAATGGGCAAAGTGAATGGCAGCCGCTATCCAAATGTGCTCTTTTCCCAAGGAACAGTGATTATAATATCAAAATAAAAATGTAATTTTATTTTTTTATTTACAGCAACTGTGACAGAGGTAAGCAATATATTATCAGCAGCAGCAACAACTGTCAAAAAGAGAGTAAAATATTGAATAAAAGTAACTTTGCCTCCCTCCACCATCAGGTAGATGTCAACAGTCAAATTTTAAAAAGAATTCAGGTCATGATATCTTAATTCCTGAGATTCCTCACAGATTTAGAATGCAGTCCCCTTGAAGATGCTAAATAAAGCTTTCTTTATCTAGCACAGGTGGCAGAAGACACTGTTTTTACAGAATCAACATAAATTTTCCCCTTCTATGTTAATATTGTCTCCTCCCAGTTTTCTAATATCCATATTTGCCCCAGGATTAGATTTAGGATAGTTTAGGAAGGTGATGTTCCATGAGTTAAGATATTTTGTTTGATATTCTTACCCATATCTATTTCAGCAACACTATTCAGAAAGTTACAGAAGATTCTAGAGACATGGTAACTGTTCATGCTTGGTCCCCTAAATTCTCATCCCCAGAAGAATGATTTCCACTGTTAAGAAAGGAGTAAGACTTTGGTAATTATTCTTGTCAGCTCCTAAGCTCCTCCAGGATAGAATACAAAATTTTAGTGCCACCATCTTGTACTATTGTTGGTGGCTTGATCCCCCCAAAAACTAATTTTTTACATTTGGAGAATTTGCTCTGCTTAGATGAATATTACAAAATGTCTACAGAGGCAATTTTTGGTGCTTCAATTACAGCTTTCTTCCCTTTATTTTCCACGTAGGAAAATACAGCCTTCATTATAGCCTTTATTTTCTGATGACAGACATCATCTTCTGTTTGTTGCAGCTACATCTATTTTGTATGTTGGGAGCAATTGGGTATGGTTGTTCCATGAGAATACTGATTCTCTGGTTAATTGCTAAGGATAAATTCATGGTATTTTGCTGTTTGGTGGACTGATAGGGACTATAACATTCATCTGAAAAGGCATGGCCCATCGGAAGTCCTGTGGCATTGTTTTCCAAGAGAGAAGACTACAATGGTATCTGGGCAACAGGGCCTCAGCAAGCTCTCCATTTGTGGAGCTTGTTCTCTGTCCAGGGGCACAAGATTGAGGATGAAAATGGAGACTGAATACAGCCAACTCTCTGAAGATGGTCTTCTGCCTGGAAGTAGGCCTCTAAAGCCAGTGGGTGGTACTACAGATCAGAAGACATCTTGGCCATCTTCCAGCTTGTTGGCAGAGGTACTCAATTAGGAATATCAAATAAAGATTGGTGAAGATATTGAGCAGTTGGAACAGCTGCCCTGTTGGAAACTACCCCAGTAGAGAGGAGCATGAGTATCCCATGAGAAACAATTCCAAGCTTTGGAGAAGTGGAGAGAAATGAGTTAAGACATGCTATGGAGCCTGAAACAGTTTACAAGAAATAGAGTGAGACCTTCCTGGCTTAGACAAGGGGCTTGGCAGCTTATGCAGTTTCACATAGAAGCCATTTGGAGATTCACCATTGTATTAAATTTTCCTGTCCACTGGTCTCAAAAGTTCTCCAGCTTGTACATAATGGTGTCAGAAGTGAAGTGGAGTCAGAACCCTTGTCTGTGTCAGCTGCTGCTGCTGATCCAGATACATGATGCTTTCTTTTTTTCTTTCTCTAGACCATATCCCTCACCTAACTGAGAGGAGCATATTGCCCAGTCTTCCTCAGGCCCACGGGAGGAGATGGATGGCACCATCCATTACTTTTTAATAATATTGTAATGAACAACATGAATCTTAGTTATAACATGCAAACTATACAATTATCCGGTCTTGGGTTTGATAGAGGCCTTGGTTGATTAACCTCAACTGAAAAACAACACGAAAAGATTATTTACAATATGATGACACTGATTATTTACAATATTTCAATACATCAAAGTATTGAAAGAGTTTTTTTTTCCTGTAGAGTGGTGAATTTGCGAAAATTCAGCTAAATTTTTATTTAGTAATTTTAATTCCTGTAGTATAATTCAATTACTCCTTTATTTTCTTCCACTATTCTCTGCCTGTTGAGCTGTGATAGCAACAGAGTATAGAATTCACATGAAACATGGCAACATAAAATGAGGGAATCATAGGAAGATCCAAAATCAGAGTACCCTGAGACACTAGATTGGAATTGAAAACAGGCCTTGGTTATATCCTTCATTATGTGCCAAACTTAAATAGGGTAAACTATGTTGTAAACATAAATTATACATGAATGATTACTACCCAGATGGTTAAAACCAGGGTTTGTATGATGCAAAATTATACTATATACAAGAGGAATCTTCATGTTATATGCAAGAACATTTGATTGCTGGACCTTCATTTGTTAGAGGCAGTAAAAATCACAAGACATATATCTTACCTGTAGTTTTCTAGCTGTCATATGATATATTTGTGTGTTGGGGATAGGAGAGAGTGTTTTTGAAAAAGGCATGAAAAGTTCAGCGTAAGTACTTTTAACTTGTGCTTTCTGAAATGTCCTGAAAAAATTCAATATGAATAAAAAATGTAAACCTGAAATTTAAGTTTGTTCATTGTTATTGCTTGAGGGTGCCCTTATTATATCTGGCTAAGCTTAAAAGAACTATTAGAGGAAATGAAGTAGGAGAAAGGAAAAGAAAAATGAAAACCTATGTTCCTAAACTGCCCATAATACGCAAAATATCATTAACCTTTTTGGAAGATAATCTTACTAAACTTATTTATTTTTTTTTTTTTTTTTTTTTTGGTGATTGACTTTTAGCTATTTCTTCTTTTATCTCATATGATACCTCTGTTTCAACTATAAATTTCCTGAGAGCAGATTCCTTAGAGACATGTGTGACCATCATCAGTGTGGCTATGTTACATAACAATATTAAATTATGCCATAATATAGCATTTCCATCTTATCTTTTGATAAAAATATGTTCTTATGGACATTCATGATATGTGGTAATCACTATCCATTATAGTATGGAAATTTATATTTTGCGATATGTGGATTTTTAAAGGAACTTGTCAGTTCTGATGTGTGGACAATTCTCCAGCCATATGAAAGGGACGAGATTTGATGTTGATTTTAGGGATTTTTTTTCATCCAGCAGAGCATAGTGATTTATCACCCAGGGCTTGATAAAGTAATATTTTCATTCATTAACTGTTAAATGTGTTATGAAAGATGTAGAAATAAATAAGACAATTTCTTCACAGTCAAGAAGTTCATAATCTTATGAAGGTGATTAATGCTATAGTAAACATGATGACAATGATGATAACCGTAGAGAAGGAGGAGAAGGAAAGGTAGAAAGAAGAAAAGAGGTGAAAGGGAAGTAGAGAAGGAGAGAAGGAGAAGGAAATGATATAACATGCATTAACTATATACATGCCAATTCTTGAGCTAAATGCATCACATGGATTTTTTTCCTTTTTTTTTTTTTTTTTCTCAGTGCCCTTGGAGGGAAACTGTCTTATTATTTCCCTTTTACAGATGAAACTAGTTTCCAAAATTGAATAAGTTAGTTAGAGTTACAAAGTTGGCAATCTGACTTCACAGCTTAGATTTAAATTTATGCTATCTCTATCTTTCTTAGTATGACATAGTGATTAACAGAGCAGAGACCTTGGGGTTAGAATTCTAGGCAATTACGCCTAATTGCCAACAGATTGGGGAGTTTAGTTTCTATTTTTAAGTTCTATCACTGTTTTACCTTATATGTGCTTGTTGATTCATTACAAAATCTTTCTATACCCTTTAAGTAATAACGATTTTTGTGTCACATTTATTGTTCATAAAGCACTGAGGAAATTAAGTTAAAACAAGAAAAGAAAAAATATGTATTTTTGGCAGTTGTACTATTCTTGCTTTGGTTTAACAAGGTAGAACTTGTTACTTGGGCATTGGCCCTTAACTGGAAGCCTTTATTCAGTCACTATGCTTTCTAAATATTCAAAGGGCTGCAGTTTGGGGTCCCCCCAAATGTGCTAAAATTTATTAAGCACAAAACATGACTTTTGGTGTTGAAAGTTATATTGGGACAGCCAAACAGGTCCTTGTATGTCCTTGTCATGCCAATAAATCCAGCCAGAAAAACTATTTTTAATAGTTGCATGAGTAACTGGTATTTTATGAAGACACCCACACAGAGGGAAGAGGTATAGACAAACATCAGATTTTCAAAGACTCAACAAGGAAGTTTGCTTTTTCTGGTAAACTTCACCTGCAGTCTAAGCAAGGAGGCCAGTGCCGAGTCTGCAATAGCACTGCACGCTTCCTTTATGTATTGTGTGGGATCTGATAAATTTTTCAGGATTCAGTCCAGCTGTGCTCTCATCACATTGATTTAATGGCCCTTAAGAGAAACCATAAAAGTGCTTTCTGGTTAGTGAGACCCAGCTGTTTCTCGTGGTATTGCATAAGACAGCAAGCTGAGTTAGCTATAGATTAATGATATTAAAAATTCAGCTTTTCCCTTAACATTTTCTTTTCATACCAGAAAAGACTTGGAGCAAATATGTGATTTGTTCAGTTAGATTGTTAGGCCCCAAAGGAAAGCACCTAAAGAAATTATCTGATTTGATCTAAAAAAAAAAAAAAAGCTGTTAATAATTAGAGCCCCCAAATGAACACTGAGCCATATTAACATATCTGGTGTGTGTGTGTGTGTGTGTGTGTGTGTGTGTGTGTGTGTGTGTGTGTTTCCAAAGGGCGATGTGAAGGCCAATGGCTGGAAGGGAGGGCTCTCTTTTCATTACCAGGCAACAGTGAAAGAAGCCAACAAAATTATTTGAGGATTATCAGGCTCTCTGATGAGGTTAAGAACATTGAAAGTCGGTACAAAATGAATAGCTGTGTAGATTTACAGTGTCATTCATGTCATCTGAGCCCTTTGGTTTTCTGCAAGCAGAAGGACGGTTGTACTACCAGACAATCTGTTACGTATTAAGCTGGGGTATGAAATAGTCTGTATTGAAAATGTTTCTGCTCAAAAGCAGACATGAAGCACTTAGAACTTTTTCACTTTAGGTACTTTCAGTCAACGAAGTACTCAGAAGTAAAATGTTTTTTCACCCCCGTTAAAACAATGAGGAAGATGAGAATGGGAAGGGTTAGAAAGAAAAGTATTAATTTTAAAACCTTTATTTTAGTATTAACTAAATTACAGCTCCTAAATTCAAGGAGTGAAGTGTGTAGTCACTGAAACTGAAGTCAGGAGACAAATTGCTGGAGAATTACAATTATTATTTGCCTAATTTTTGTGATCAACTCTGATTGCAACAGCCCTTTATTTAAATAAGACCACATGGAAATGATTTATTATTTGTGATTGTAGGGTCACAGAATGGGAAAGACCCTACACTGCAAACGATTGCAAATTTGAAAATTAGATAGAAAATAATTTTAGCTTAGATAGAAAAGAATTAGTTTACACTATCAGTGGAGAAGATGTTGCTAAGCAAAGAACTATATTTTCATAGTTTTTTAAATTTAGAAACATCCATTCTAATATAGAGCTATTTATATATTCTTATTTAGTTACTAATGTTCTCAATAAAAAACTTGATTTAAAAATAGTTAAACATTGTATATTTCAAATTTAAGGTTTCTTTTTTTCCACCAGTTTCAGCATTAAACATAGTTTTGTGTTTTTTAAAGGTTGTTTCTGGTTTAAGTTGATTGTTATTTTAAAATAATACCTGTTGAATATTTATGGGAAGCTCAATGATAAAGAAATTTATGAAACTATTATCCTGATGGCAATGAAATAACATATTTGTATAAAACTAGGTAATGATTCAAGATCATATATATCCTTCATTGTTTTTCCTTGGGGAAATTGAACATAGTTGTTAGTATCCTTAACAGATACCTACAGACAGAACTGAAGCAAGAGAGATGCTATTACTTGGGGTATTTTAAGGTCAGTATTTCAGTAGTTGCTGTTTTTTATTACTCGTCACGTAGACCAGTTCTTCTCTACTGAATAACATTAGCTTGAAAAATCAAAGGTTTGGTGTCCTAAATAGACAATAACCAATATCTTAACTTCACCAGACACTTCTGTCAGAAACACTAAGTCATGTCAGTTTTGCCATTCTTACAACTCTAGCCAATGCACTAAAGGCAACGAGTAGTGTTGCTTGGTCATGATGTGGGAGTGTTGAGAATATGACATCCCTTGGTTCTACTGATTGCCAAAAGAGCCAAGTTTTTCTTTTGCCTCCAGGAGAAATGCAGCTTAGGCTTTCTATAGTTTTGTGTGGTTTGCATTCAGTCCCAAATTCAGAGTCCAGGATAAAAAAGTTATTGTCAACCAACAGCAGGCAAGTCAAAAAATGCCAGGCTGATGTAACGCAGGCTTCTATTTCACTTCAGAATGAAAATTTAATGTTTTTTGAGAGTCTGTTACAGAGCAATTCATTATGGTTATCTTATGAATGATGGGTTCAGAGAACTAATGTTGTGCTACATATTTTTGTGGCTATTTCAGAAAATGCATTACAAGAGGCAAACAGCCAACAGCAAGAATCATGCTTAAGACTAAATTAGAAGTAGAACTGGTTCAGCACAAAATGGATTTTTGTTTATTTCTTTGGGTCAAAGGTAAAAGGCTGTGTCATATAGGGCATATGCTTTTGGGAAGGGTGCCTGGTTAGGCACTGTTTTGTAAAGGTATTTTCCTTGTCTTGTTTGCCCATTCTGGGCAATCGAATAATTTTGTACTTTTTCTAGTTAGTATTTCTCTATATGCTCATTTTAAAATAAAACAATAGGAAAATAGAGAAAATTTACAGGAAGGAAAAAATATAAATGTAAACCTACAAACACAACTATTGTTTACATGTTGATGTATCTCCTTCCAATAAATTCCTTTGTAGATAAAAGCTTTAAACACATGATATGATTATGATAGTAACAGATCAATGTAGAAACATATATAAGCATTATTAGTACCAGATTAATACAAATTAAGCTTTGCTTAACTGTTGTCAGATTCAATAGAATCTGCTGACCCAAAATGCCTTCATATATATATATATATATGTATATATATATATGTATATACACACATATATTGAACACACACACACATATATACTTTTAAGTTCAGGGATATACTTACAGACTTGTTACATACGTAAATGTGTATCATGGGGGTTCGTTATACAAATTATTTCATCACCCAGCTATTAAGCCTAGTACCAATTAGTTATTTTTCCTGATCCTCTCCCTTCTCCACCCTCCACCCTCCAATAAGCCCCAGTGTGTGTTGTTCCCCTCTATGTATTGATATGTTCTCATCATTTAGCTCTCACTTATAAGTGAGAACATTAGGTATTTGATTTTCTCTTCCTGAGTTAGTTTGCTAAAGATAATGGCCTCCAGCTCCATCCATGTTCCTGCATAAGACATGATCTTTTTCTTTTTATGGTTGCATAGTATTCCGTGGTATATATGAACCACATTTTCTTTATCCAATCCACCATTGATAGACATTTAGTTGATTCTATGTCTTTGCTATTATGAACAGTGCTGCAATGAGCACCCCCATGTATGTGGTTGAACTAATTTATACTCCCACCAAAGTGTATAATTATTTTTCTCCACAACCTCACCAGCATGTTATTTTTTGACTTTTTACTAATAGCCATTCTGACTGGTATGAGATGGTATCTCATTCTGGTTTTGATTTGCATTTCTCTAATGATCAGTAATGTTGAGCTTTTTTTCATATGTTTGTTGGCTGCATGTATGTCTTCTTTTGAGAAGTGTATGTTCGTGTCTTTGCCCACTTTTTAATGGGGTTACTTATTTTTATTCTGTAAATTTGGTTAAGTTCCTTATAGATGCTGGATATTAGACCTTTGTCAGATTTATGCTTTGCAAAAATTTTCTCTCATTCTGTAGGTTGTCTGTTTACTCTGTTGAGAGTTTATTTTGCTGTGTAGAAGCTCTTTAGCAAACATCTCTTCATATTTAGAAGAGATATTTCCAGGTTCTCACTAACATTAATATTCAAATAATAATGCCCCAGAATCCCACATTATTCAATGAGTAGGAAATCTTTCAGCAGGCTGGATTCCTAAAGTATTTCTGGGGTCCTGGAAGAATGCTCATATGTTCCCATATCCATCCTTGTTTTCACTTGTCACCATAATGCTCTGTCTACACTAAGATGTTGCTCATATGTTGCTGTCTTTTATCACCTTTAATCAGACTCCAGCCTGCATTCTGTCTGTCCTGACTGCTGCACTTCAAGAACAAACATTCTAAATTTCCCAAATAAGAGCTAATGTCAGTCAATTAACAGATAATAAAACTTTGTCAGAGTTTTGGGGTTACCAGAAAATGCAACATAAAAACGAAAAAAGGTTAGAAATATTTAAAATGCTACTTAATATTCTATTCAGGAAAACAATCTAAAATTTCTTATGTGCTTAATTTTGAGCTTTTAGGTTGTTTCAGTTTTTCACTTTTAAAAACAGTTTATAAAAACAGTTTATGGCGGGCGCAGTGGCTCAACAGCCTGTATCCCAGCACTTTGGGAGGCGAGACGGGCGGGATCACGAGGTCAGGAGATCAAGACCATCCCTGGCTAACACGGTGAAACCCGTCTTCTACTAAAAATACAAAAAAAAAAAAAAAAAAAAAAAATAGATTAGCTGGGCATGGTGACGGGCGCCTGTAGTTGCCCAGCTACTCTGAGGCTGAGGCAGGAAGAATGGCGGAACCCTGGGGAGGCGGAGCTTGCCAGTGAGCAGAAGATCGCGCCACTGCACTCCCAGGCTGGGCGACAGAGCGAGACTCCGTGTCAAAACACAACACACACACAACAACACACATACACACACACACACCACAAAACAGTTTATATATCATATAAATACTATATATAATCTATATAAATTATATAATCTATGTATATAATCTATATATATAGATGTAAAATTTTATACTTCTATTTTGTATATCATCTCTGCCAGAACATATTCTTAGCTCTTAAAATCTATCAGACATTTTTGTGGGAAAGAAGTCCTATATAAAATTTCTAGATCACTTATTATGGTTAGTGATAGTTTGTGCTGTTTCCAATTGATTTAATTTGAAAATTATATTTTCCTAGGAACTTGACCCTTTTGTTCAAGTTTTTAAATTTAACTGTCATAATCTGTTTGTGTTATTATATTATCTGCTTCCTATCTGTAGTAATTATTTTTCCATTTTAATTTTGACAATGTGTATGTATGTGCCGTGTGTGTGTTGCATTTCTTATTGTTTTCTTTGATTGGTCCCTTCCCAGAGTTTGTTAATTTTACCATGAAAAATGCGTTTTTCTATGTTAACTAGGTGTTTGCTCCTATTAATTTTTTCCTTTACCACTTTCATTTTTTTAATATTTCAAAACTTCTTATTTGAATGCTTAATTTTCAGCCTTATCCTTTTCTAATAAAAACCAGGCCATGCATCTATCCCCAAGCACTGCTTTAGCTGTGCGCAAATGTTTTTATCTTATGTTTTTAATAGATTCATTAAATTTAGAATATTATTAGCTCCAATATTTCTAATTTCTATGACAATGTTATACTTTCTTTTTGTCATAGTTTTATTTAGAATAATCTGTCTCAATTTATGAATTTGAAATTTTCAGTCTTTTTTACATTTTTAACTTAGTCACATAATGAAATATATATTATAATAGTATATATCATATACCTGTACATTATATATTATATGTAAATATTATGCAGCCTATATTGTCAATTATATGTACATACATATATTAATATTCAGTATTTGCAACTGGAATTGGCAGTGGGCTAATTATGTGCTCGACGTTATTTTACATTTATTTTTTATTTTATTTTTATTTTTTTTATTATACTTTAAGTTCTAGGAATACATGTGCACAACGTGCAGGTTTGTTACATAAGTATACATGTGCCCATGTTGGTGTGCTGCACCTTAACTCAGTCATTTACATTAGTATATGCTCCTAATGCCATCCTCCCCACTCCCGGCTCCCCATAAATAGACCCCGGGGTGGTGATATTCCCTTCCTGTGTCCCAAAGTGATCTCATTGTTCAATTCCCACCTATGAGTGAGAAGATGCGGGTGTTGGTTTTCTGTTCTTGCGAAGTTATTTTTGAGAATGATGGTTTCTGCTGCCATCATGTCCCTACAAAGGACACGAACTCATCCTTTTTTTTTATGGCTGCATAGTATTCCATGGTGTATATGTGGCCGACATTTTCTTAATCAGTCCCTGTCACTGATGGACATTTTGGGTTGATTCCAAGTCTTTGCTATTGTGAATAGTGCCACAATAAACATACGTGTCATGTGTCTTTATAGCACATGATTTATAATCTCTTTGGTATTCCCCAGTAAATTGGGAATGGCGGGTCAAATGGTATTCCTAGTTTCTAGATCTTGAGAATCGCACACTGTTTTCCACATCATTGAACTAGTTTACAGTCCTACCAACAGTGTAAAGTTTCCTATTTCTCCACATCCTCTCCAGCAACCTGTTGTTTCCTGACCTTTTTAATGATTGCCATTGTAACTGGTGTGATGATGGTATCATCATTGTGGTTTTGATTTGCATTTCTCTGATGGCAAGTGATGATGCATGTTCTCAACTTTTAAAAAAATGATTCATATATGCTTGCAAATATATAAATTCTATGGTGGTTGGGTATAGTTTTTTAAATATGTTTCTAATATCTCAAGTTTATTAATAATGTTATCCAATTATTCTGGTTCTTTATTATTTTGTCTGTTGTTTAGTCATTTACTGAAAAAGTTATGTTGATATCTTGCAGTATGATAGTGAATTTGTATATTTTCCCCATTCTGAAAAAAAGTCTGCCCTACTTTAAGGTTATATTCAGTGCATGAAGGGTGAGATTGTTAAAAATTCTTCAATTTGTATGTTGAAAGTTTCATCATTATGCACTGACCTTCATCGCTTGCAATGTTTTTTAATTTCAAGTCTTATTACAAATATTAACATAGTTTCATTAATTTTATTTTCATTAGTATTTGTCTGATATATCTTCTTTTGTTGTTTATCTTTCCTGTCTATATCCCTGGTTTAGAAATGTCTCCTACACAGTATACAGATGGATTTTTAAAATTTTAAGTTTGACTATATTTGTCTTTTAATTTACCTTGTTGGGAATTCATCAGTTTTCTTGAATTTGTGGATTCATTATAAATTCTGATTGGACATATGTTGAATCTTCCCATCCTGATCTCATATCTCTTATCTCCCTATTATGTTTCACATCTCTGATTCTCTAAACTCCCTGTCTGATATTTCCTTCAGTTATACTAGTTCAAGAATCCTCTCTTTGGCTATATCTGTCTTCCATTTAAAACATAACAGGAGTTCTTAATTTTAGTTACATAATTTGTATTTTTATTTCTAAATTTTCTACTTTTCTTCTTTAAAAGCTATGCCTAGGCATTTGATGTTGTTGTTGTTATTTACACGGAGTCATTCTGTCACACAGACTGGACTGCAGTGGTGCAATGATAGATCACTGCAGCCTCAACCTCCTGGATCCAAGTGATCCTCCCACCTCAGCCTCCCGAGTAGCTCTGACCACAGGTATGTACCCTCATGGCTGGATAATTTTTAAAGAATTTTTTTGTAGAGATGGGGTCTTCCTATGTTGCCCAGGTGGTCTCAAACTCCTGAGCTCAAGCAATCCTCCCATCTCAGCCTCCCAAAATACTAAGATTACAGGCATGAGCCACTGGGCCCAGCCTGCTTAGTCATATTTACAGTGTATTAATTATACTTAACAAATTGTATTAATTCTACAGCTCTGGTGGTTATATCTCTATTTGACTCTCCATCTAATTCATCACCTTTTCTTGTACTAGCTGTGGCCCCAGGAAGATGGACTATATCACCTAGCTTCTTAGATGTCTGGTTTCTGGTTAGGTTTGGTCATAGTTACTCACCAGTAGGGATTCAAGAGTGGGGTTAGATAGTGGAAAAATGTTTATTTACTTCAGTTTCCTTCCAGGCTTTGAATGTATATAGTTCTTTACTTATGCCACCTAATGAGATATTTATGTTTTCTGGAACAGAATAAATATCTCATTAGGTGGCATAAGTAAAGACTACTAAAAAAATAGCCTAACATCAGTTCAGGTCAGGTTTTGCTGCCAAATCAATTTGTGACAAGTCTAGGAAAAAATATTGGTTTCTTAAGGTGTTAAAGTTTTTGGAATGATGGATAGGGGATTATGAATCTGTACTATTATTATTATAATTCTGCTCTAAAATCTTTGCAATTCTGATTCTCCTATCTATTGTTTCTTTTGACCCTAACTCAAAAATCCTTATTTCATTGTGATTTTGTTATTTTTAATTGAGAAATCATCTTTCTCTATATTCTTTTACTTCTTATTTTTAAGTAATTTTATGTTTAGAGAAAAGTTGCACAAAATAGTACGGAAAGTTTATGTAAAATTTTTATGTATTTTCCCCTAGAGTTAACGTCTTGCATATCTATAGGGCAATTTCCTAATGCAGAATATTAACACTGCACCAATACTATTAAATAATCTATAAACCTTACTAAATTTTGCCAATTTTCTCACTAATGTCTTTCTTTTTTCTGATCTAGAATCGAATTCAGGACCCCAAACTGCATTCATTGTCATGTCATTTTATTCTCTCTCCATCGGTAGAGGTTCCTCAGTCTTTCTTTTTCATAATTTTGATGCTTTTGAAGAGTACTGATCTTTGAAGTATTGATCTTTTTGAAGAGGACTTTCTAGCATGTCCTTCAATCTGAATTTGTTGAATGCTTTGTTATGTTTATCTAGTGGTGATCTTCCATTTCCATCATTCCTTCTACATTAATTAATTAGAGTCCCATTGCAAATAAGAGCTAGGCTTACTTTCCTATTTATTTATTTATTTATTTATTTATTTATTTATTTATAGCATTGTGTACTCATGGATATTTATTTTATTCCATAGCTTTTAAACCATTTCCATTATTTGTTTGGATGCACAAATTTCGCTCATTCTTTTTTTTTTTGTTACTGTTCAAGTTAGCTCCTCTCTTTCAACAAACTCCCGATTTCTTTCTTTTTCTCTTTTTTAGCACTTCTTTACTTTCTGGCACTACAGGGTGTTGCAAGCTCATCTTCTGTATTCTCTGCCCCAGTCCCACAAAGAAACATTTTCTTCAAAGAGCCCTGGTTTCTTTTATTGGCAAGCAGTATTTAGAAACAAAGATCTGGGGAGAGATCTTGTTTCTTGCAACTTTATCTAAGGAAATTATCTGAGGTCCGGGTGGACTGCTTTAGAAAGTTTTTGTATTTGCTCCTGTTAGATGCCATGACTCTACCAGTCTTAAGCTACTTTGCTGTTACCTTTAAGTTTTTACTTCATTCAAGTAGTTCAGTTTTACTGTGTGCATCTAGGTGAGGGCTAGTTTATAGTTATTAATTCTTAGGGGCAAGAAGGTTCAATACAGGAAATTGTCCTTACTGCCTTCTAGCAGTAGAGTAGATTGCTTTTTTTCTGGTTCAGCTTGCCATCAGGATTTATTCCTTTAGTGCTCTCATCTCCAGGTAGACTCTTCAATTTGTCCAGATTCTAAAACTTTTCTCCCGTCCTCTGATCCTTATGAAACCATGAGAATTGAAGCCCAGATTCACTAGGTTTGGCAAATTCTCTTCAGGAGACAGGTTCAATGTTCAGCTTTTCACTGTGTTCCTGATTTCATTTCACTTTTCGGCCTCTGGATATTTCTTACATTCATTCCAGCTCATCAAAGGTATTTGTAAAAATGTTTTTTACATTTAATTCAGCACTTTTAATTGTCAGTGGAAAGATTATTCATGTGACCTCATCCTCCAAGTTATAGGAATTGAATTAAAATTTAGGTTTAATTCATTTAAATTCATGCTATAGACTATTTTTCTGAGGGTGTAATCATAAGGTTCAATAACATTTTAAGGCTTCATATAAACATTATTATAGTTCTCTAATTTTTTATTTTAAACATTGCTTTAAAAGCAATGCAATATTTTATTTCACCTTCAATGGACGAGCATAAGTATTAATGCACTTGCTAAGGGCCCTGGAATCCTCTAGGAATCCAGAGAAAGGAATAGTTTCTTAATCTCCCTGTATGAGTTGTTCTCCATAGTTAGTATGCTTATCTGGAATCTCTGACACAGGGACAGCAAAGGGGGTGGGTTAAACTGACGACAGATATTCAACAAAGATTATTGAAATGCAAAGTAAAAAGGAGGATATGTGTTTTTCAAAGATCATCACATAAAATCTCCCATCAAAACATACTGACAACTATGAGGCCTTCTGTGCTGTTGGGGATCGATGGAACCATGATGTATGATGCTATAATAATAGCAATCTGTTACCTGTGGACTTGCATAGTTACTTTGGCCTCATCAAGATACCTGTGATGTCAGTTGTTTTGGAATTTCATTCTCTCTCAATTATTTTTTATAGCCTAATTCCTCTTTCCACTTTTCATAGCTATATTGCTTTAAATTAGCTAAAACAGATTCATTTCTCTACTGTTGTTACTAATAGCTTTATTTGATTCTTTTCACAATTCTTACTTTCTTGTAATGCCCATAATTTTAAAACTATTTTAACTGACACAATTGCTGTTTCTCTTAATAAAACCTAGAACAAGTTTTCAGTGAGTCAGAGTAGGAGGACAAAAAAAAAAAAAAAAAAAAAAAAAAAAAAAAAAAATCCTGAAAGTTCCCTATAACAAGATATTTTAACTAACCCCGTGAGAGTCCTGCTGCTAAAATTGTACACCTACTGGTCACTGCTCATAGATAACTCATAAAGCTTTCAGGCAAGTATATTCCTAATATGCAACCTCAAAGAAAATTGGAAAAGATCGTCCTCCCATTGCTAGATTTTCACTGTACTCATAATTCTTGAGGATCCATGTATTAAATAGCAGAATGGCAAAACAATTTTAAATTAACTAATATTCTCAATAGTTTTGACTTTTAATTTTTTTATTAAAATGTACACAAATATTTAAAATTCAAGTAAAAGTTTAAAGCATAAGTTTACTTAGCTATGCTGTGACTATACTCACTTCTGTACTCTTAAAGACTTGATTTGTTTCTTCTCTACGTAATATGCTATTCAATTCAAACAGAATATTTGTCACTTAATAATAAGTAGTTTTAGCATTTAGGACTAAGGCTTAGAATTTTTTTAACTGCCAAGAGCATACATTAGAGAAAATAGCTCAATATCTGCTTTCTTTAAAAGAAAAAAAAATACCGTGTATACTCATTTAAAATGTTACTTATAACTTGTTACTAAAAATAATAATTATAATGTACTTACCATAACATTTATGAATATCTCTAGAGTTTTGTAATGTCATAGAAGCACCAAAAAGAATGATAAATAGGGTGGGTCACCCAACAGTAAAGAAAAGCAAGAGACAATAAAACATATTGACAAAAATGCTGGCAATATTGCAAGAAGTGAAAGAAATAACAGTAGGAAAGAATGATGGAAGTGCTCCATGATGGTGAAATATTTCTTTCTTATATTTCAGGAATGGGATGTAAAAAGATGAACAAACAAAAGGAAAAGACAATATTGTAAAACACCATATTGTGCTTATACCCAAAGAAGTAAAGTTAAAATTAAATTTATAATCAATTATTTTATTGCATAAAGTTAATCACAATTTGGAAGGCCATTGTTTCTAAGTTTTCTGTAAATTTTACTCTACTCACAATATGTAGGGTCCTGGTTTAGGCCTTGTGTAAGAGCTAAATGACATTATGCATTCCTTCTAAAAGCTCATGAATCTAGACATGTCCTAAAATGATAAGACAATATATGATTGCTAAATTTGAGTTAACAGTCAATATGTAGTATATGGATGAGTAGTTCAGAATGAGGAGAAATCTTAAGGGCTAAAATGGTGAGAAATTTTTGATGAAAGATGAGGAACATTGGGAGAGAAGTGGAGAGAAGTACAAGATTATAAAGGAGAAAAGGTGGGTTATTATTTCAGTAGGAAGAAAGATGTGGAAAGATGCAGAAAAGATGTGTGCAGAAGCAGCAAGATCAGTGTGTAGGTATCTGTGTAGAGGACTGGGAGAGACCAGATTAAAGTGACTTGCTCAAAGTAATAAATATTAACTCCGGAAACTGAAAACTTTTAATTCCAACTACATGAGTAACAGTGATCTCTAAGTTCAAGTTATGTGCTTCTAAGTAAGTCAAGGTTTGGTTTCTTCTTGGAGAAAGGCAGGAGATTTTCAGTTCTGAGAATTGAAAGAATAAATATGGAGATAGATTTTGAGTTCAAGTTAAAAAAATGAGAAAGTAAGTTCCTTAAAGTAAGTAAAATAGGGTGAGAGTGGGTGGGCATGTGTTCATAGGTAACTATGACAGGTGAAGAAAAACAATACTGGAATTCAAATGAGCAAGAGATTATTTTGTTAAATGAGCCTTCTATGGGAATGCTGAATTTACCAAGAATAGTAGATAGGAGAAATCATAGTAGAGAGAAAACTTGTGAATTAGGTGCTAGAGTGTTCAAGACATGATAGTGGGTATTAAATCAAAATGTGAAATTTCTAGAAGTTTTCAATTCATGCAGATATATTTTAATATTTAAGGCAAAGTTAAAGATACATAAAATATTCATAGTGCTATATTTATGTTTTTATTCCTTTAAAGATCTGTAGCTACTGTGTTAATACTGGGAAAAGGTTATTATGTATAATTTTACTCATAAAATATATTTTAAAACATGTTTGAAAGTCAAATTTTAATCTGTAAATTTACTATTGATAAGCATCCTAAGGCTTACCTGTTTAATACAAATAGAATTATAGGCTGATGAAATTTAATAATTCTTCCTTTTCTTAATTTTCATTTATTTTATGAGGACCTGGAAAAAATACAAAAATAGATAGTGTCACTATCACTGCCATTAGTGCAGTTTCTGGTAGTTCTCCTGTTAGTGCTATTCTAAATGTGGCTGCTGCTGGATCCATCTAAGTATCCTGTCTAAATGTCCAAATATTGTGCTAAGTCATTTACATCTCAAAAGTCTTTTAAAAGAGTTACCATTATCATATTCATTGCCCTGATAAAGAAACTGAGGCTTAGGGAACTAAAATACTTTTCCAAACTTATTGTTTGCATATTTAAATATTCTACATATTTTCATCTGATTTATGTACAACTTCCTAAGAGAGGTGTGTTAAAATTTTCCACCGTCATAGTAAATTTTGAATTTCTTCTCAATATTTTGACAAATTAAATTTTATTTTGTGACAATTTTGAAAGTTTATGGGAACTCTATCATTAATTCTATTGTTTACTTTTGTAAATATGCAATAATTCTTTTATCTCATGATTATTTTACCTTAAAATCTTTTGTATTTGATATTAATGGAGTTATATCAGTTAGCATTTGCCTTGTTTCGATCATTTTACTTTTAGCCTTTCTTTTATTATGTTACTTAGTTATGTTAAAAGACATTTAGCTGGACAGTTTTACATTTTCATATTAATCTGAGGATCTCCTTTAATTGCTGACTTTAATCCATTTATATTTATTGTGATTACTGATAAAGTTTGATTTATTTTTATTGTCATAGTGGTAGTTCTGTTTATTAGTGATATTGCACTAAAATTGTTTCTTCTAGTTTCTTCCATCATTGAATTTTTACAAAATCAAACGTAAAACAAGGACAAACACTTAAAATAAGATGACTATTTTCTGGAAATATTTGTAAAGCTATTTGGCCAAGAATATATAAAAGGAAGGCTGCTGTCGAAACTTTTTGCTCTCCTGGTAAAATGTCATAGCTTTTCCTTTTTCATTCTTCCTACTGGAATGCAGATGTTCTGTCTATAGCTGTAACAGCTATCTTGTAACCAAAAGAATGGCAGAATCATTTTAGCCATGGGACAGAAATTAACAGCTTCCTCTTGTCTTCCTATTATATGAGAAAAATAATCTATTTTAAGCCACTGTACTTGGGTTATAAATGGAGTCAAATACAAAAAATACATATTTTTTTCTCTCCTAATTTCTAGTAGATGGTTATCCCACCCACCTTTCTTCTTTTGATTTTGAAATCGTACATTCATTTTTGATCCTTCAATTGTTATTCTTCAATTTTTAGAAAACAATTGGCTTAACAATGGGCTAAAACTACTTGACATCTCTACCCTTCTAAATAAACAACATAAAAGAATGCTTTTGTCTGAGTCACCCTCATCATTCTTTCCTATCAGCCAAATATAAAGTCTGATATTTTAGATTCAATTTATTTATACTCTTCAATTAGTGACTGTTACTGTTATATTTATAATCAAAACATGTTTAGATTTCCCAATAGTTTTACAAGTAATCTTGTAAAACTTTTGTGATCTTCCTTCTTATTTTACTTTCTTCTTACTGAAATTTATCTAATAATCGTTCCTTCAGTTAGGTCTGCAAAACTTAATCTGTTTTGACCTTTGCTTGTTAATATATTTATTTAAGCTTTACATTTGAATAAGTTTATGTAGAATTCTAACTTGAGATATATATTCCTTCGGCTCTTTGAAGATGTTATTGCATTGTCTTCTGACTTCTGTTGTAGTTCTAAGAAATCTGCTCTCATCTGATTGTTCTTTTGTGTGTCTTTTTTCTGATTGCTTTTATTATATCTTCCTTGTCTTTGATTTTCTTTCTTCTGTTTCTGGTCCTGACAGTGGCAGCAGCAGCACTCCACTCACCTCAGCAGCTCATTTTTGGTTTCAGTAATGGAAGTTACTGCTGCCCAGCAGCCTCAGCAGTCAGTCTCTAGCAGTACCAGTAGCAGGCAACACTTGTAGCATGGATGTGGCAGCAACAACAATGGGAATGTGGGCTCCCAGTTTTTTTAGTGTCCTCAGGAGTAGGAGTTGTTGGCTTCTTACAATATGGTTGTACTAGTGGTTCCAACAGCACAACAGTAACACTTAGGTAACACCTAAGTGTTATTTTTTGCTCCTTTAGCTCTTCTAACACATTGTAAATAATTCTCTATATTATATTCTTCTAATTGAAATGCTGGAGTATTTCTGTTTCCCACCTGGATGCTGTTTAATACAATATAAGTGAGAATATGGAAGATTATATTAATGTGAAATATTATACAACCTTATCCCAATGATATTAATATTGGCCATCCAATTTGTTTTAACTAGTGAAATGGGAGCAGAAGTAACATGTGTCATATTCAAGCAGAAGCTTTAAAAGATATTACATGGTTTCACCCTATTCTCATTTACCTCTGTGACAAGACCAGCAATGCCCCAGAGAAGAGCTGCCCAATAGTCTGGATTCTGGAGTGCAGACATGAACCTGAGGCACAGTCAAAATATAATGGACATGTAACATGAACAAGAGATATACCTTTACTCTTCTAAACTACTAATATTTTTGAATAATTTACTATTGCTGTATAATTTAGGACGACATATAATTTGGGTTTACTTTTACTTATTATGTTTGAGAATAATTTGACTCAATCTGAGAAATTATTTTTCAATTCTGAAAAATTCTGCCATTAACTTTGTGAATATTGCCTCTGGCAACTCACAAGCCTCGTTTTCTTGTTCTCAAATTAGAAATATGTTGACTTTCTTATTATATTCTTTTCAACTTGTAACCTTTCATATTTTCACATGGATAACTCTTTGTGTTACATTCTAAATAATTTTCTCCATCTGCCTTCCAGTTTATCTGTGTCTGATATCCTAATAGATTGTCCATTATTTAATGACTGTATTTTTGTCTGAAAATTTGATTGTATTTTGTGTTTTTCCCTCTTTATAACATTAATTGTTCATTTTGATTTATATTTGTTATTTTGTCTTTTTTCATTTAAAATGTACTTATTTCATAATCTTTAGATTGTTTCAATTATTACAGAGTTAAAATCTTTCTGTTTGTGGGATTCACTGACTCTCTCATAATGGGATTATTTCCTCATGTATTTTATAGTTTTTAGCAGTGAGACCATCTTCAATGGGGACTTTTTCCCTTCTAGGAATGTTCTGAACCCTAAACTAGTGTAATATTATTTATTTTTTTCACATCTCCATCTTCCAGTGCTAGAGAAATTCATAGGACTAGGACTAGTTTCTCACTAATATTTTTTGGCTTGAGGAGTCAAGCACTGTGACATTAATGTAAATTTTAGACCCCATACGTGTGTACTGCACAGGTTTGGGGTTTTGATTTTTCAAGAGGAGGTTTTATTCATCCATACCCTCAATCAGCAACAAAGTTTTACTGGTCAAAGTTTTTTTCAGGTTCTTTTTCATTGAAAGGATATCCCTCCAAGGACCCCACATTTTCTACAGATATGTCATTTCTACACCTACCATCTCACTTTACGTGAGGTTAAAGACTCAGTCCTTACCTGTTAGAGCTTTTCTCCATGTTTGATAGCTCGTAGGGGCCATATCTAATCTAATATCACAAAAAAGCTATTTAGCATCTGTTTGCAAAAATGTCATTCTATTAATTCTAGTTTATGTTTCTAGTATCAACTGTTCTAGCTCAATGTCTGTGTTAAGTTTTGTAGTATTTTGTGCACATTTCTCTGTGTTTGTAAGGAAAAGAGTTCTTAGGTTAGCTCAAAATATCTAATTGCTAGAAGTAGTAATACATATACATGCATATATGTGTATAGGTTATATATATGTATGTTTCATATATTTTTATATATGTTTCATACACATATAAAAATATATATGAAAGGTAGAGATCACCTATATGTTCCTGAGTTAGCAGAAATCATAATTTAAACCTGAAAAACAAAAGCAGACAAAAATTGCATGGAGAAACACAGAACCTTATTAAGCAAAGGAATAGGCAAGGTTATGGATTTGGGGAAAGAGTAGCCCTTTGGTTAAATTCAAAAGAAGCAGTGTTTTTATTGGACCAAAAGAAACTGGGCCCATTACTGACTAGGAATGTTCTCTGGAGCTTGCTGATTGGTGAGAGATTTAGCTCAAAGTTGTATGAGCCACCAATACATACCACCATTATAGTAATACAGTATTCTCCACTTGTCTATGTATTTACCTTTGTTTGTGAATGTTATACTTTCATATGCTTTGCTGCTGCCCTTTAGGTCCTTGCATTTCAACTTGAACAATTCCTACTAGCATCCTTTTTTTTTTTTTTTTTTGGTAAAGCATGCTTAGCAATAAACTCATTCTGCTTTGATTTGCCTGGGAAAGTCTGTATCTTCATTTCTGAAGCATAGTTGTTATCAGGTATGGCATTGTTGGTTGGCAACTTTTTTCTTTTAGCACTTTGAATTTATCATTCCACTTTTTTTCTGGCCTGCAAGGTTTCTGCTAGAAAGTCTGCTGATAGTTTGATGGTGTTCCCTTGTATGTGGTAATTTGCTTTTCTTTTGCTGCTTTGAAAATTCTCTCTTTGTCTTTGACTTTGGAAAATTTTATTGTAATGTATCTTGGTGTAGATTTCTTCTCCTATTGGGCATCCTTTTGGCTTCATGAATTTGGATTTTGATTTCCCTTCCAAGATTTGGGAAATTTCAGCCATTTGGAGAAGGTACACATCTCTGAGACTTCCTCCACCAGCAAGGAGATAGAGGAGTAGAAAGTACACAAAGGTTTCAGGGGCTCCTAAAATCTGTAACCAGGCTGATTGGTGGAGGTTTATAAGCCAGTCTGGAAAGACTGGGAAAGGTGGCTCTTTCTTCAATTGCTCAATACCAATGCAAATTTACAAGAAATGTAAATAATTTGGAATATACAATACAACCAAAAGAACAAAATCACTCTCTAGTAACCAGTCCTAAAGAAATGGATATGTATGTACTGCTTGACAATTAAAAATTATTGTCTTGGAGCTCAGTGAGCTGTAAGAGAACACAGAAAGACAACTAAAAACAATTAGATAAATGATACATAAATAATATGGGACTATCAACAGAGCTAGAAACCATAAAAAAGACCAAACAGGAAATCTGGGGCTAAAGAATATAATAACTAAATTAAAAAATTTAATAGAGAGCTTCAACAGCAGGTCTGGGCAATCAGAAGAAAGATTCAGCAAACTTGAAGTGAGGTCTTTTAAAATTATGCAGTCAGAGGGAGAAAAAGAAAAAAGAATGAAAAAAGTGAAGAAACCTTAAGAGAGTTATGAAACGTTATTAAATGAACCAATATATGCATATGCATATCTCAGAAAGAGAAGAGAGAGAGAGAAGGGGGAGGAAAGCTTATTTAAAATTTATTTAAATTTTACTGCAAAGTTATTTTGTTTCTTTAGTTGTGTCATATATTCCTGATTCTTCCTGAGTTTTGTAATTTTGCATGGTATACGAGCAATTGAAGATGCAGCCACCTTTCCCAATTTTTACAAACTGGCTTTGGTGAGGAAAGACCTTCACCAATCAACCTAGCTAAACAGTCTAGGAGTCTCTGACACCTCTGTGCACTCTATTTCTCTAACCTCTCTCCTGGGGAAGAATGGGTATGTACACCTTCTCTCATTCTCATAGGGCTGAGTTTGCTGCAGTTAGATGGCCACACCTTCTCCCTAGGGCAATGCCTCAAAAGTCTGTGATGTTGGATGCGTGCTTCACTCCTTCCCTTCCTCCGGGGGCAAAAGTCTGAGCATTGCACAGCTTTTCCCACTCTTGCAAAGCTGTCTGGCTGCAGGAAGATTTCTTCTCCTTTTCTTTGTTCTTAAATGACTCCAGTCTTCTGGAATGGAAGCCCTAATAACGGAACTATGTTGGTTCTGTTAGTATTTTGTGTGAGGTAAGACAAAAACCAGTCCCTATGGTAGTGGACTGAAAGGCCTAAGACGTTGGATACATACTCCACTATTTTCTCTGAGGAAGAAATTGAAGTTGGAGGCAATCTTTCTTGGTCTTGAGATGGGCTGCCATGGGGGAGGAGGTAATGTGAGTAAAGTGAATTTGTTCTTTTTACCTGGTTAAATGCAGCTTTCTCAGTTTGTGATGATCTGGGGGTACTGCTTCATCTGAGTTGGATTCTCAACCTCTCGTAAATGTTTTCTGGTCTATACATTGTTGTTAAATCAGTGTTTCTCTCAGGAAACAAAGCCTGGGACTTTCTATTACACCATGTTGCTATCACCTCCTCTCACATTCTTCTTGGTGAAACATTTTATTTCCTAGTAAATGTAGTCTTTATCCAGTCAATTTTTGCTTGAGATCAATATTTTTTCAAGATAAAGATTGGTTCATGCACATAGGTCTACTTAGTTGCTTTACTTTTGTACAAATCACACATGAACTAAAAGCACAATGTTAAGCAGTGTTTCATCTCTCCCCAAATGTGAAACATGCAGTTTTATCATTTTGATCGTTTCCATTTAAATACTGGTTAAGTGTGATGTTGGTGTTATTGTAGAAAATTAAATATAAATTGTCTCCAAATTAATGTAATTTTGAGCAATCTTTTGAATATGAGAAGTTTTCATTAGCTGATTTAAATTAGTTGTTCTCAAATTTGAAAACTCATGGATCCTGAGAATATATTTGCATTTTCCTGAAGAATCTATACCCTCCAGTTCAACAAACAACTGTTTTAAATGTTGATTTTCATTAAAAGCTTCTTTTTAAAATATTTACAAAATTTTATACAGCTGGACTTAGTTGAATTTTCTTATTTTTTGTAGTTTATGACAGCTATTGTTAGAGATAATGATTGTGGTAAACTTGTGGGAGTAGTTCTATTTCCTTTCTCTTTTCAGGAAAACTGCCAGTATCAGGAATCACTGGCTGTCTCAAAATTGCAGCTGTGGTTGTCTTCTCAGATTACTAAGAAATTAAAGCAGTGTTTGTAGCAAACTTGAAAATTATTATTCAGCAAAGATTTGTACTAAGAAACACAGTTAATGAATAAAGACATTTAAAGGAAAAGATTGAGTAAAATAAGAGAAAATCTAGTTGTTAAATTAACCAATAGATCTTATACAAAAGGAAAGAAGGAAAAGAAAAATGCTGTATTTCAAGTTCCTCTTCCAACACTGGATTTTTTTCCTCTCTCTCCTCTTTATTTAAATTTAATCTCTTTGTAGATGATTATTTATTCTACTTTAAATGAGATATGCATAAGAAATTTGATACGTGTTTGCAAGTTACGGTAAATTTTGTAACATCAGTTCTGACAATCTCCTTAATAATGAATGTGTATGTGTTCTGATCCAGACCTAGATTTCATTGTGTGATACCTATTAAAAGTTTGGATGATATTTACTGTCTTTATTTCTATTCTCTTTATATATGGACAATCTACCACTCTAGAAAGCTCATTTCAGTTCTAATAGAGATTTTAAATGTGTTGTCATAATTCTATGATTCATGCTACAAAGTGCTCTAAAATAAATACAAAATGCAACTATCTTTAATACTCTTGAGATTAATCATTATTAAATTAAAGTAGCATTCATTTTATGCTGGTTTTAATAGCTAATTTAACTATTTAAAGAAGCTACTTTAAAAAATAAGACACTGCTTTCCACATTCCATGCTGGGTATTCTCAATCTTCATCCCCAACCACATGCTCCCAGATTTGGGGTTGGCTAAAATTTAATATTAATCTCCTTCCCACTTTCAATACTTCCAAGGCAACAGTTTTCCCATTATGTCAAAACTGACTTGTTTTTTCACAAACCAAATTTTTCTAGCTCTGTTGATCACTTAAGACCATTGAAAAATCAGGGCAGATTTTGGAAAGTACATCAGAATACAGTTTATTACTGGTAAATTGTCAGCTATGATCAGCCTTCATGTTTCTTAAGGTGAAACAAGCAATTTGTTTTAGAGGTGGGCAATTCTTAAAAAGACCAGTAGTTGGAGTTAGTTTCACACACACAATAGTTATGTTTCCAATGTGTAAAATGC
>NW_016803360.1:463399-490059 GCF_001698545.2 Rhinopithecus bieti
TATTAAATGTCTTACAAAATGCTTGTCAGCAAATGAATTTTTTTATGGATGGAGAAATGAACTGAGAGGGTATCTTCTGTTTTAACATTAAATGTGTAGATAAACAATCAAATAACTTATGGTGACAAGATTCCTTGTGGGTCATACCATGATTCCTTAACTTGCCTCAGTATGTGAATCATATTAATGAACAATGGTTTAGTATTAATTGTACAAAAATGGTAATATTTATTATGTTATCCTAGAGGACTGGATATCCAAATTTGATTTAGTTCGAAAACAACTGTGGTGCCATTGAAACTAAGCTAAGGGTGAGCCAAAGTGTTGAGCCAGCAGATGTCAGAGATTCGGGCTCCACCATCATAGACAGCACATTACTATATTAGAGTGGAAAATGAAACCCCACGATTAATGCTTGCCTGATGGTTGATTGATGAAACTGAAAAATTCAAAATACTGAAGTAAAATAAAAGAGTAGAGGAGAGGGAGACAAAAAAGAAACAGTGAGAGAAAGTGAGAGTGTGTGTGAGAGAGATTCAGAAAGATGACAAAACTGATTTTCCTATATTAAAATTTGTGTCAGACTTTAGATATTATGAAAAGTGAGAGAAAACTATTCAGTTGACCTACATAAAATTGCTGCTAATTTACTAGTTTTGACCTTCAAATATGGCATTTTCATGTGCTTCCATATAATATAAAACCCCTAACTCAAGGTCTAACTTTCAATGAGGATTTTACATAAGACAATTCCTAACCTTTTCTCATATAATGCAGTATACAATAAGTTTTTCCCCTCTTGTGGTAGCATTCTACCTGTAGAGATTTTGTGTGATACGATTTGGCTGTGTCCCCACCCAAATCTCATCTTGGGTTGTATCTCCCATAATTCCTCCATGTTGTGGGAGGGAGCTAGTGGGAGATAATTGAATCATGGGGGCAGTTTCTCCCATACTGTTCTTTTGGTAGTGAATAAGTCTCATGAGATCTGATGGTTTTATAAGGGAAAACCCCTTTCACTTGGTTCTCATTCTGTCTCACCTGCTGCCATGTCAGAAATGCCTTTCATCTTCCACCATGATTGTAAGGTCTCCCTAGTCACATTGAACTGTGAGTCCATTAAACCTTGCCTTCCTTATAAATCACCCAGTCTTGGGTATGTCTTTATCAGCAGTGTAAAAACAGGCTAATACAGTAAATTGGTACCAGTAGGGTAGGGTGCTGCTGAAAAGATACCCGCAAACATGGATATGACTTTGGAACTGGGTAACAGGCAAAGGTTGGAACTGTGTGGAGGGCTCAGAGGAAGACAAGAAATTGTGGGAAAGTTGAGAACTCCTTAGAGACTTGTTGAATGCCTTTGACAAAAACGCTTATAATGATATGGACAATGAAATCCAGGCTGAGGTGGTCTCAGATAGAGATGAGGAACTTGTTGGGAACTGGTGTAAGACTCTTACTGTTTTAGCAAAGAGACTGGTGGCATTTTGCCCCCGCCCTAGAGATTTGTGGAACTGTGAACTTGAGGGAGATGATTTAGGGTATATGGCAGAAGAAATTTCTAAGCAGCAAAGTATTCAAGAGGTGGCTTAGGTGCTATCATTCAGTTTTAAAAGGAAAACAGAGCATGAAAGTTCAGAAAATTTGCAGGCTGATGATACAATAAAAAAGAAAAACCCATTTTCTGAGGAGAAATTCAAGATGGTTGCAGAAATTTGCATAGTTAACAAGGAGCCAAATTTTATTCACCACGACAATAAGGAAAATGTCTCCAGGGCATGTCACAGACCTTTGCATCAGCCTATCCCATCACAGTCCCAGAGGCCTAGGAGGACAAAATGGTTTCATGGGCCAGGCCCAAGGGCCCCTCTGCTCTGTGCTGCCTAGGGACTTGGTACCCTGTGTCCCAGTCACTCCAGCCATGGCTAAAAAGGGCTAAGGAACAGTTTGGGCCATTGCTTCAGAGGGTGCAAGCTCCAAGCCTTGGCAGCTTTCAGATGGTGTTGAGCCTGCAGATGCACAGAAGTCAAGAATTGAGGTAGGGGAACCTCCACCTAGATTTCAGAGAATGTATGGAAATGCATGGATGTCCAGATAGAAGTTTTCTACAGAGGTGGAGCCCTCATGGAGAACCTCTGCTAGGGCAGTACAGAAGGGAAATGTGGAATTAAAGCCCCCACACAAAGACCCCACTGAGATGCTGCCTAATGGAGCTGTGAGAAGAGGACCACCATCCTCCAGTCCCCATAATGGTAGATCCACCGATAGCTTGCATCATGTGCCTGGAAAAGCTGCCGACACCTAATGCCATCCTGTGAAAGCAGCCAGGAGAGAGGCTGTATCCTGCAAAGCCACAGGAGTGGAGCTGCCCAAAACCATGTGAACCCACCTCTTGTCTCAGCATGACCTGGATGGGAGACATGGAGTCAGTCAAAGGAGATTATTTTGGAGCTTCAAGATTTGACTGCCCCACTGGATTTCAGACTTGCATGGGGCCTGTAGTCCTGTTGTTTTGACCCATTTCTCCCATTTGGAATGGGTGTATTTACCCAATACCTGTACTCCATTTGAGACCTCCCTGGCCCTGTGGAACTATGAGTCCATTAAACCTCTTTTCTTTATAAGTCACCCAGTCTTAGGTATGTCTTTATCAGCAGCATGAAAACAGACTAATACACTGGGGCTCTAAAGTGCTACTGTAAAAGGAGTAGGAAAATAGCTTTCCACAGACAACAACAGAAAAGTGAAAGAAGACTTGCATTCAACAAGTGTTTATTGAACCTTTGCAAATGGCAGAGCAAAACAGAGCAAACAACCTCAAAGTTTCTCTGAAACTTCAGGTTTATTGTTAAACATTATATGACTACTGCAGTCCAATCTATCATATGTCCCCATTTTTTTCTGTTGTTTTCTGCTTCAACGTCTTAGAGAAAAATGACTTCCCAATAATTCATCATCCTACGTGTCCACCAATGGATGAATGGATAAAGAAAATGTGTGTGTGTGTGTGTGTGTGCATGCATTCCTTTTTATGGACATTATATATATAATGGAAATCTATTAGGCCATAGAAAAGAATAAAGTAATGTTTTTTTGCATCAACATGTATGTAACTGGAGATCATTCTCTTAAGTGAAATAAGCCAGGCACAAAAGACAAATATCACATGATCTCACTTATATGTGGGAGCTAAAAATTCTGGTCACATGGAAGTAGAGAGTGGAAAGATAGAGAACAGAGACTGGGAAGGGTGAATCAGAGGAGCGGATGGACAAAGAGAAGTTAATTAAAGAGTAAGAATTTACAGATAAAAGTAAAAATGTCAATGTTTGATAGAGTGACTGTAGTTAAACAAATATGTATTGTACTCAAGTGAACACCCAAAATACACTGACTAGATCACTATAGATTATATACATATAACAAAATTTCATGTGTATCCCATAAATTTGTACTGATAAAAAAATTAAAGATTACATACCAAGTGACAATGAAAAAAATAGAAGTCACTCTTTCTTTCAAACAGTTAAAAAATGTTTTCCATGGAAGGACATAAGTATATCTTTATGATTTCTAGCAGTTCTAGATTACCAGTTGTGTATCTGCATGGCCAAATTCTCAATCAACTCCAGAAACTATGAGAGATGAAACTTAATTTGAACTTTAAAAAAATGGACATATTTGAGTACAAAAGATAGAGAAGGCATTCCAAATAAGGAAGAAAATCATTCGGAACCTGTGTATCACATAGGAAAAAGCTAATCAAAAGATGAAGAAGAATCAATTAAGGTAGTATGATGATAAAAATACTAGTTAACACATAAACATTAATAGCTTTGTTTTCTTTATAATTATTCAGGACTTCCCTTGATTCCAAGATTATACTTTTGTGTGCATACCTATATTTTATATGTAAGCTTCTACTAAAATGGGTCTTGAAAAGACATGCTTGTTCTTATATGGATTGTACAGGAAATGGAATAGTTGCCATCTCTACTTTGATGGGTGTAGCTCAAGTTTCAGTGTTATTAAAGGTGAAATGATGATAAAAATATAAGAAATTTGAAATATAGCATTCTTCTCAAAAGCATGGTTTTCAAACAAACATGGTTTTCATGTTTGTTTATTTTAGAATATTTTCTTGATCTGTAGCATATTACTAAGTAGGATCCCTCTGATTATCAATCATTTTAGATTTGCTTAAGTATAATAGTGATTTTAGTATATTCTTTAAAATCCTAGTGTATATTTATTTTCCCTTAATCAAATTAGAATACCATTTATTTTCAGCCCCTTGAATCCTCCAGACATCTTTTATTTGTCTATTATTTAGTTGGGATTTTATAAGTTTTTATATGCCATTTGCATTGTGTGGAATAACCATAGAATTCCTTGTCAGACCTAGCATGTAGGACATGGAGGAAAGGAAAATAAAAGAGAGAAAGAAATTGCATGAAGAAAGCAGGAGAAGCTAAAGGAAAAGTAAGAGCAAAAGGAGTGGAAAAGAGATTTAATAATGAGATAAGTCGTGGCAGTGGGCTTCGAAATCAACTCTCTATCCCCACTGAGGTCAATGGGTCCTTCTAAGGGAGGACTAGGGTGGAATTTAGGCAATAAAATATATGTGTGACTATAATCTAATAATCTTTACCTGCTCCCTCAATCCCTATGTGCACTTAGCTCCCTCTGTTGGACTGGTGTTGTTTACACACAAGTGATTTGTTCTTTCAAGAGACAGCCAAACAAAATTTCCTTCTGATATTTTACATTCAAAAGACAGAGGAAAATGATCTCTTCTTGGCATTTTACATTTGTGTAAATGTTTTAAGTGGTGATAATAACTAAGACGAATTGTTTGCACAACTCAAGAGTTTTCCTCCAGGTCTTCATTGTAGTAGAGAAATTTAAGTATTTTGTATCTTTTACCACACCGACTTTCTCACATCAAGTATTCAAAATTGCAACCACATTAAGGGAGAAGTTTGGAAATGTTCCTATTAGAAGGCAATCATAATAGTTTTCAGTAACCACTAGACTTCTTGGGATTATGATTTTAATATAGTAACAAAGCTCTCCTTCCCAAATGGGTGAAAGATACACATTCTTCTAATAGTTTAAGTCATGTTTGGAGATAAAAGATAAAGACTAGGAACTCCAGAGCTCTGGAATATTTTAGAGTAGCCATAATTAATGATATAGAATATGTTAGTCTATTAATGCTTCATAATATGCAATATGTGAGGCTGGAGGTTATATGCCTTGCTTATTATTTTATGGAATCTCTCTCAATAAATTTTTCTTTAATTTACTGATTTTATTTACTGACTTCTAATTTTTCCAATCATCCATTCACTCATTCAGTTAGCTTCTCAACAAACACTTAAGAAGAACTAATCACGTCACAAGTTCTGTGCACAGTGCAGGTTATACAACCGTTAATTAAAGTAGACATTTTTCCAATCTCATAAGACTTACAGCTTTTACTTACTTTATTTCTCTCACACAATACACTTAATTTTCTAGACTGTAGCATGGGTTAGAGACATTCTGGGGATTAGAACTAACCTAGTCATAAGATTTCTAGGTTCTCCCCAAGTTTTAATGCACATTGGACTTTCATGTATTATTTAGAATGGAATAAATTGATTGATGATCCCTATGATTTCTCTCAAGATTCCAGTGTTTATCTTTTTGAGAATGACAATGACCTACTATATATTGACTTTTTGAAGACCCTCACAACAAGACTGCCTTGTTTCAAATTTATATCCCTGGGAATTTCCAAGAATCACGGTGTGTGTCTACATGTATGTGTGTCTATGTGTAGGAAGAAGGCAGGTGGTAAGAAAATAAGAGAGATAGGCAGAACTGATTAGGAGCAATGCATATAACTTTAGATACAATTTTGATCCTGCTATTCTCCTTACTTATTCTGCAACATACTATAGGATATTAAAAATGGAAGATCTGTGTGACATTCAATACCTTTATGTAACTCAGGTATCATATGACTAAAAAAAAAGACCTCTCAAACTACATTTAGTAAATGGGATTTATTGTAAAAAAAAATCAGGAAACATCATGCAATTCAAATGGAAAAAAATGGGGCTAAGCCTATACAGTTTCTGTAACGAGAGATTGTCATGTTGTTCAGGAACTGAGGATGCTCATATCTTGATCACTCTTCTTCTGAGGTCACGTGAGTTTTGATTTTTATGGGTCCATAACCTTCTATGCCTGCCACCCACTAGTAACTTAATGTAATTTCTGTGTACTACTTCCATAAAGCAGTGGAAAGAATATAGTTATGTCAGCTTATGTCATGTATGCCCCACAGATTAATTCAGATAATTGGGCATTGATATAACCAGAGGTATTTCAATATCCATTTAGTGAAAGTTTGTATCAGATTCTCCAACAAAGGATGTGTAAAGGACATCAGTGCCAGATTTAAATATTTATCTTCCAACATGCAAACAACTCTTTTAAATCAAGAGACAATACAGTCTAATTCACCACTGAAAGATAAATTGAAAATCAAGACTTTCTTACAAAGATATTTGTTGTAAATTCATTTGAGTAGACGCCAGAAAAGATTCTAATTTAGTGGAATTAACCTGCCTGTTTGTTTTCTTTTCCACAGAGCTCTGAGGTTTCTAAAATATGGGAGTTGTTGACAATAGTGTTATTACATATAATATAGATGGCCCATCCAATTTCCTATTAATTAAATTCTGCTATCATTTCCATTCCTAGCTAAATGAAATTGTAACAATAGAAGGTTATGCTATGACAAAGATAGTGTAAAAGTTTAGAAATATATTTTGAGTACTCTTGACACCATTTGTATGTACAAAAGGAGTTGCTAAAAGATTTGGACCACTTTATAGTCTATATTAGGTTTCAGAACTTGCATGCAGACAAATATTCAGTTTCAGAGAGAGAATTTAGAGCCAACAATGACTTTGAAATTTACTAAAAGCAGGTCACCTTCTTAATGGTGAAATGTTTGTGCTAAAAGTAGGAATAGTTCTCTTGACTAAATTTGTTAGGGATCAAAAGAGTACAAAAATGGTCATTGAAAAGGATAATTTATAGCACTCAAAGTATTTGTGAATCCAAATATTGTCATTTTTTTCTAAACAAGCAAGGATACTGATCAGTTAACAGCATTCATATAAATGAACTGTTAAGGTTGAAATGAACAGGAGCTATCTTGTGTTATTTACAATCAAGTTCTGTCTTGGAGACAGTGGTAAATTATTAATAATGCCCATTAATCAATAAGCATATTAAAATAATTACATTCGCTACATTTTTATTTATTGAATATTTCTAAATTTATTTTAAATTTGTTACTCAACTTAATCTCTAACATTCCTCATTGACTATTTAGTCAATTGTTCTAATGTTCCACTTTCCAAAACAGCATGCAAATGGAAGAAAGAATGAACTAATAGTCATTGTGCATTGTTAAAATAAACAAGGTGATTTGCATAAGTCAGCATACTTAATACTTACACTACAGTATAGATATTATATTATTTACAGAAGAAAAACTTGAACATCAGAGGAATTCAAGAAATTGTCCAAAATCAAGTAAGATAGCCATAAATATCAGAACTGGTTGCTGATCAGTCTGTATATCTATAAAGTACATACTTTAAAAAAAACACACTTTCTATATGCTATGTCAATTCTTTCCTATTTTTTGTAATATCAATTTAAATCTGCTTAGCCTAGCATTCATGATGATCCATTATCTGGTGTCTCCTTACTTAATCAACCTTCTTTTCACTGCTGTCCAACACAAAGCCTGTTTTTTCAGTCATCAATCTACTTCCACCTCCAGACCTTTATTTAATCCACTCTGGAGTCAGAAGGCCCAACCCTCTTTCATATAAATCCAAACCTAAATTCTCCATGACAACCTCTCCCTTTATTATAAATAAAATTCCCTGCTCCTTTTTGTTTTTTACCTTATTTTCTGACACTGTTTTCTATGTCCTCTTTTATTGTAGTCTAACTATCACCTCTGCAGGCTGATCTGCCTGCTCTCCTTTCTTCTATAGCATCTTCTATAGCATCGATAGGGTGCCTCTATGTTTCACCACCTGCTTTGAAATGGGCTCCTTCTCTTCTAGATCTCATATATACTACATAATTAGTTACCATATGGCCACAATATGTGTGCAATGCAGGGTGCAGAAGAGTGAGTAGAACTGACTTAGCACCTACTCTTATGAATGTTTTAATTCTTGGAGAAAATGAAATATGCAGGTTGTTTATATACATGAGGTAGAGAAAACATCTGTCATGAAGGCAGACTTTTATCTAAATGTGAAAATATAAGGAGAACTTTTTTGTTTTCCTTGTTACACACACATATACATACACACACACACACACACACACACACACACACAAACACACACACATTGTGGTACTTTATATGATAATAGATTATAGAAAGGAAAGAGGAAGGAGATGAAAAGTCTTATACCTGGCAGAGTACATATTTTTCAAGAAGTTCCTTTCTTGTCACCAGTTCTGGTGGTGTTATATATTATCTTGCTGTATGTGTCTCACATTAACTTAAGGTTCTGAAAATGAATATTTAATTCAACTACATCAAGTTTAGGGAAAATCTTGCCTGGCAACTTGAGGAAATTAAAGATTTTTAACCCTCATGTTCATAATAGGGATCCTACAAAAAGTCAGGGCCTGGGATCTCATGATTTTACTGCTAAATTTAAGAATCATCAAATACTCTGTGGTTTCAGACTTCCCCAGTGAGTTACTACTTACATGGGGCAGTGTAACTCATGTTTTCCTATATTTAGCTGCATTCCAAAGAATTTCATAAGCATTTCCCTGAGCTCACTTTCCCATCCTCAGAGTGATGGCATGAAGCAAGAGGGGATTTTTGATGAATATACTAATATTTTGCATCTTAGAATGTAGATTGGGGTATTTTCATAGACGGGTAAAAAAGGATTAAGAATAGAGGGAATGAGAGTGATTTCTTCTGGGAATCCTCACTATTGCTGGTCATGTTGTTGCAGTGAATTAGTGATCTGTGCACTGGGAGACACAGAAGTTTCTGTACTTGCATGCTTCTCTCTGTCCACCTTTTACTTCATCTGAACCTATATGCATCAATATTGTATCATATTTTACCTTCCCATTCACAAAGGGCTGGTTTTCCTATCTGCCTGCAAGAATTGGACTATGAATGAAGATAAAAGTCACTAAAAGAAAGAAGGAGAAAAGAGCCAATTACTATTTTTTTATAATCAATATATTTTTCCTCACAATTAGGTCTGATGATATTAGTTAGCTACTTGATCCAAAATTCTTAAACTCAGGGTTCAACAGCCTTTTAAAAGAGCTAGTTTTCTTTGCTTCCGATCTCCAGTATTCTGAGGATGTGCATGAACATGTGTCATCTTCAGGAGCAATGTGTGGGATAGAGGCAGTGGAGCTCACCAGTCTCAGACAAACAAAGGTGCTTACCTACTAAAAACTTAGCCACAGCATCTCTGTCTTCCATGAGGAGCCATTTTCCTAGTTATGTACATCTAGTCTTTCTTTCCTTAGGTTTTAACTACTGTACATCTGTGGGTAAGTCAAAATTGACCCCTACTTCTACACAGGAAATGATCTCATCTAAATCAGGCCCAAAACAGAACTAATCAACTCCAATTGGAAATTTGGTTCTAAATCCAATATTTTATATTCTACCATTGATGGATTCCTATATCACTTAGGTATAGGAGATTTGTGTGTATTCTGTCATTTAGCTTTTCCAGTAGATTGCTTTATAGAACCGAAGGCACTTCTTTAAGTATTTGTCTGATTTCTATTTTTCCCAAATAATCATCTTTTATCAGAATTTAAAAGTCTGTGGAGTGAGGCTGTATCTTATACTTCTTTAAACTGCTCTTCCCTAAATTAATACACTTTAAATTTGGTTTTGCTTGTTTAGTTTTGTTTTTACATCAAAGGAAGTCCATGCATTTTATTGAATGAATGGAAAATTAATTGAACTAATTCTGAGTTGGAATGTTCAAGTAATAAACAACATAAGATGCCTTTTATTTTTGCAAAAAAAGCTCTGGTTATAATCTGATAACAATAAATTTTATCTTATATGACTCATATTTCATGCATATCTAATGAACCTAGGCACATAATAAGCATTTTGGACAACACAAGATTATATTAGATTCAGTCCTTGTCTTCCATGAGCTTTCAATCTAGTTGTGAGTTCCTGGAAAATACTTAATTTTGACACTAGAGAAATCTTATGCTACAAATTTCTGCCAGTACCAATTAAAGATATTTTCCCTCAAGTTTCCTGAAGCCAAAGTATACAAGGTTTGCAAATTACTTGACTACAGAAATGAGATTGAGAGTAAACATTGCAAAGAAATCTCAAAATTACCAACCAAAGCATTTTTAAAAATCAAACATCTCTCCCTAGTGGCCCGAGGAGATATATCAGAAGTCAAAGGATAGAAAGCAGCATTCTTTACCTGACTCCATATATTTACTTGTCAAAACTGCTTAACCTTAGCTTTCCTGACAGCAAATGTGCTTGGACTGAAAAGGAAGAAATTATGTCAAAGCTCTTCCCAAAGGCCAGGAAGTATTTGCTTTCCAAATGCAGGAGTCTTAGTGTATCTGTGGCTAAAAGTGATGCTGAAGATATGCAGATTTGTAATTTCTAAATTTACAAAATACGACTTTGTTTCCAGTGCTAACAAGCAAGAAATTACTGACAGTATCAGATGCCTGGAACTTATTGGATCAATGAGATGAGACTTCTGGCTTTTCTGTTAGGCAAAGATCTGTTAAAGTTGAGCCATGGAAGCCCACCAAATCCATGACACATTAACATTGCCACTACAGCTTCATCCCTGCTATAGAAAACATGTAAAGTAGTTTTCATACAGTTCCTAACTTGTGGTAAGGAATTAAGCACAAAATATCTTAGGAAGTGTTGCATTTTGATTTGCTGAACATTAAGAATGCACTTTCTTGTCTTCCTTCCATAGATTTGTATCATGATTCTATTTTAAAAATTCATAGCTTTGTCTCTACTCATGTGTTCCCAGAAATGGTTAGATGTGTACAATATGTTCACAGTCCTTTCTTTAATCTGGGGACTACAATGAACTAAAGGCAGAAGAAAGTAGTGTGAACATCGAACCAAGCAATAACTGGCCATCTGAACAAGCCTTGCTGCTGGGGCCTACTGAAGATAAATACTCATCTATCCAGCGCCTTCATTTCTGTAATGTCTCCCTGTCCAATTTAATAAATGCTTTCTTGCTGGTTTCTTGGCATCTCTTTGAATAAGGAATGTAAACTGAAAAGGCCTAGGAGACTAAAACTGGCACAAAACTCTATGATGAATAATATCAGGAGACACAGAGGCTAGCTCAGTAGTCCCATATGCAGTGCCACAGTCTTTACTAGAGGACAAATGGATTTGCTGCCTGGGACAAGACTGTTGCATAATTTCCAGATACATGAAAAAATAAGAGAGAAATCGATATAAAACCAGGTCCAATTTTATGCAAATAGAAGTATAAACCAGATATTTATAGAAATTATATTAAAGACAACAATTTAAAGCCTTAATAAACAGAACCATCAGTATATATTTAATCTTTAGATATTGTAAAAGGAAAACATAATATGAATTTCTCTAAGAACACTTTGAAATTTCAGAAGAAACTGCCAGCAAAATTAGACTGAAACTATTATTTAGTTATCTCTGTATTTATACTATGTCATAAACTATTACTGTTTAAATATTTCAAAAAGCCCCTGGAAAATCATGTTCATTTTTCCAAGTAGAATACCAGTAAAATAAGAAAGCTTTCACTTGGTGCTATGGAGTCTGACTAGAGCTTAGTTCAAATTTTATTCCCCAAAGAAGCCTTAAATTATATTTTTTTAAGTTTCTATTTTTCTTTTCACAAGTTGAAGAATTTTCCCAGGCTATTATGTTCAAGTCTTTGATTGTAATATGGAAGCCATGCTCCCAGATAATTGAAGTAAATATTAATTCAGATCCACCCAGTAAGTGTGCAGTTTTGTGACTCACCATCTTTTAGGCCTCTAAAAAGGCAATTATAAAGTGTGTTGTGACAGATAAAAGTAAGAAATCAGAGACAGCACTCATATTGGAATAGTTTGCCTTTGAGGCTCACTGGAAAAGAGTAGTGTTGAATTTTTTGGCAATATTAATAGAGTAGGGTATGTTATTTACATTTGGGGGATTAAACTAAGGACATTCACTACTAGTTGTTCAGATTTTCTCCATGCAAACTTTTGGTCTGAATAGAGGCAACTCATCACACCTACTTGTAAGAAAGGTCCAGTAACCATGAGCCCAGTAAAAACTTATTTCCAGTGCTAACAAGCAAGAAATTGCTGACAGTATCAGATGCCTGGAACTTATTGGATCAATGAGATGGGACTTTCAGCTTTTCTGTTAGGCAAAGACCTGTTAAAGTTGAGCCATGGAAGCCCACCAAATCCATGACACATTAACATTGCCACTACAGCTTCATCTCTGCTATAGAAAACATGTAAAGTATTTTTCATACAGTTCCTAACTTGTGGTAAGGAATTAAGTCCAAAATGTCTTAGGAAGTCTCGCATTTTGATTTACTAAGCATTAAGAGTGCACTTTCTTGTTTTCCTTCCATAGATTTGTATCATGATTTAATTTTAAAAATTCATAACTTTGTCTCTACTCACAAGTTCCCAGAAATGGTTAGATGTGTACAATATGTTCACAGTCCTTTCTTTAATCTGGGGACTGTGGCGAACTAAAGGCAGTAAACAAACAAACAAACAAAAAAATAGGAAATATAGGCTATAAAGCCAAGATGGCTGTTGCATTGGGATACAAACAACAGTATGTGCCACAATGAGAAAAGGCTAGAACTAACTACAATTTAATGGAGAGCATGCTTATTTATAATGCTTATTATTATTCTTGAAAAATAAACTTTTCCAAATGTTGCTGGCATATTGAAATTATGTCAACCTTTTACTCCCTAGGAGAAAGGTATTCTTGTTTAAAATTTCCTGAGTTTTTATGCATTTTTAACAATCCTGCATAATGTATTAACATCTTATCTCAGACATTACAATGAATAGTTCTCTATGTAATAAAATTTTAACTAGCAAACTCATTTGCCTGCTCAAAATATTTGCCCTTGTAGCTAATGATAATATTTTATTGTTTCAATTGGACTCTAAACTTAGTCTATTGTTATTTTGCTTATTGTTTGTAAAATAAAAGTTATACACACTATGTGAGGATTGTGTATTAGTGCATGAACATTTAGAGGGGACTCCAGCTTTGGTGAAGGCAAGAACACATGAACACTTATGAAGAGACTCTTTCGGCCAAACTGGATGTGATAATTTCTTAAAATGTTGCTTCCTGGAGGCAAAGAAACTAAAATTGGACTGTGGCTTATATTTATTAATTTTAATCCTAAACATAATTAAGTTGTAAATAAGAAGGTGTTTGATATAAATACTCATTTATGTATACCATATGAGCTGTATCAGAAATACATTGGTGAATAAAAGTTATGGCTCCAGCCTTCAAAAACCTTGTAAGTTAGCTTCAGTTTTTTCTATAAAATAGGCATCAAAAAATCCATAGTTATTCTGACTACATATTTACGTTTTAATAGCCATGGTTGTGGACAACACCAACAAGGAAAGGTAAGAGAAGTGTACCCTTTTACAATATATCAGAAAAAAGAAGTTTTGGATCTAGTACAACATAATGCATGTATAGAGTGGGCATCACCTTCATTAGGAATGTAACTGACTATAAAATGAGCACAAAATAGGAACTATGTTCAGAGCACACCTGGTACCTGGTAGGAGACAGGTACTGATCTGGTTAATTTCAAGTAATTATTTCCCACAAACTCACTTTGCTTTAGTGTAATGTATTACTTACATATTAGTGTGAAACAAATCACCCCAAAACTTAGTAGATTGAAAAAACAAACATCTATTATCTCACAGTTCCAATGATTCAAGAATCAGGATATATCTAAACTGAGTATCTCTGGCTTAGTCTCTCTCACAGCAGCAATTAAAGTGTTGGCTGGTACTGTAGTCATGTTGAGGCTCCTCTGAGAAATAATCTGCTTTCAGACTCACTCATATGGCTGCTGACTGGCCTCCAGTCCTTCTGACTCTTGACTGAGACATCAGCTCCTAAGCATGTGGCCCTTTGCATAGCACAGCTCCCAATATGGCAAATGGCTTTCCTCAGAGTGAGTAGGTTAAAGAGAAAGGAGTACCACACATGGGAGATACCTTCTCTTTGTTCCCTTCTTTTGGAAGTCACATTATATCCTTTTACCATTTTCCATTCATTTGAAGGGCATTAAACCAACACACAAGAAAGGATTACACAAGGGCCCAAAGGGACAAATCTCAGTAGATAAAGAATCTTTGAGGGCCACCTGAGAGACTGCCTACCATACCTTGTGAAGCAATGTGACATGGATAAATACACATGGACTCTTTACTGGTCCTTCATACTTAAGTTGGGACCTGAGCCCTGAAATTTTCTACCTATCTGAACGTGGGCATGTCTCCATTATCTGTTGTAAAGGTAAATAAATGAATGTTAGTACACTCTACTGTCCCTCAGTTCACATATATAGAATGGGCACAATAATCTGTAACCCTAAGGACTGCAGTTAGGATTCAATAGTACAATTGTGCTTAACAAGTAGGAGGCAGCAAATATCCCACTGTCCCTAATAGAAGTAACAAATTTGTGTATAAATTTATGGAAAACAACTGTCCATTGTGACCTGCCCTATGAACTTCCTAGGTTCAGCATTAGTGCCTTCTTGTAGAATAACCAACATATTTAACATATTTATGTCTTCAGAACTCAGTAAAAGTGGTGGTTATTTTGGACTACCTTCTGTCAGAAGTAGAATATTGTGACCCAACTGAAAGGAGATATTTTTTCTAAGTTTTTTTTTTTTTTTGGTCTCTCTCTCTTCCTGGTACTTGAGTTCAGCCAAGATACAGCAGTTTCTCATTATTCCCAGTTAATAGTTAGACCTCGAAATGATCTACTTTGTACTTGGCACTGACAATTCAACTGCAGTGTTTTGATAATTTGTAGGTGTTATGTTTTAGAAGGGGGTATGCACAACTGTGAACATGTTCAGAAAGAATAATCAGATTGATGACTGGATTCTAAAACCTGCAACATGTCATTTGAAAAGATAAACTCCCAGAAAGAGAATGTTTAACTCAGAGGTAGAGTGGAGAGAGAAGGCTTCAAATCTTAGTTCTATCTCCCACTAGGTGACTGATATGGTTTGGCTCTGTGTCCTTACGACATCTCACCTTGAATTGTAATAATCTCCATATGTTAAGGGCAGGACCAGGTGGAGGTAATTGAATCATGGAGGTAGTTTCCTCCATGCTGTTCTCGTGATGGTGAGTGAGTTCTCACAAGATCTGGTAGTTTATAAGTATCTGACATTTCCCCTGTTGGCACTCATTTTCTCTCCTGCTGCCTTGTGAAGATGTGCATTCCAGTATGATTGTAAGTTTCCTGAGGCCTCCCCAGCCATATGGAACTGTGAATTAATTAAACCTCTTTCCTTTATAAATTACATAGTGTTGGACAGTTCTTTATAGCAGTGTGAGAATGCACTGAAACAGTGACCTTAAAAAATTTGCATATAATCTCTGAGATTTAGTATATGAATCTGTAAACTTACAATAATTATTATGTGTTATAGATCAATCATGTGCCACACAAGTTACTTTGTATGGCACATGATTATCTTGAACAAGTTACTTTGCATATAGTATCAATAATCCTAAGGATTGTTATTTTTATTTTTGCACATTAGGTGGCAATAAGTTTCAAACCCTGTACTGAGGAATTTCTCTTCAATATTTTTGTTGGCACCTAAACAAGCTGGCACAAAGTATCTTTTATAAGTGAAGTTATTGCCTATGTTAGTGATCAAACTTGTCAGGATCTCACTTTTATTTGGATCATAATGCAATTAAAGTTGAATTTGAAAATGGGTACCCAGCATGGGCTTTTAAAGTCCCAAGGCAATGAAATATGTTTTGTAGAATTCATCTTTTTTTCTTCACAATCTGTTTGAGTGAACTTAAAGACCAGAGGAAAAATAAAGATCACAGTAGAGATGCTGAAAGAACATCAGATTTTGGTAGAATCTTGAAAAGGCTACCTAATCTCTTTGAATATCAGAATTTTTTCCTATGAAATAAATTGCAGTAGGTAGTTCCTTTAGTGTCACATATCTAGAGCTCCATAAATAGACTCAAAATTACTGCAGGAGTTGGAAATGATAAATTTATAGGCTTCTTTAGATTTTACTTCCTGCATTCACATAATTTAGGTGACATTAAATGTCACCTTTTTGACTTATTAAATGTAGTGTTCACCTAGTATTCCTGAGGTTCTACAGGTTTATTCCATCAGGACTTGAGTGGAAGACATTGTAAATATCAGTTTGCAAATATAGAACTTTGACTATAAATACGATTCCAAAGTTTATTATATTTTTTTGAGATTATACAACATTTGCTATCTTAAT
Source organism: Rhinopithecus bieti (assembly GCF_001698545.2). NCBI lineage: Eukaryota > Metazoa > Chordata > Mammalia > Primates > Cercopithecidae > Rhinopithecus > Rhinopithecus bieti. The sequence continues at coordinate 480,061 of NW_016803360.1, forward strand.
GGAGATTTTAATATTCTTTACAAATGAACAGTGAGGTAGAGCTACGTGAATGAAAGAAAATAAAGAGAAAAGTATTAGGGAAAATATGATTAACATAGAAGGCAGATAAAGGGATTCAGCCCATTGATAATTGGAATCCCCAATTTAAAAAACTCTAAAATCCTAAAATTTAGAAAGAGAACTCGTAATTATAATTAAAGATATATATTTTTAGAACTAAATACTTGAGCTAAATATAACAAATGCACAATGAATGTGAAAAAATAATCCAGAATGGTCAATATTAAGACATCACTGGACTTGAAGGGTAAAGAAAGAATGCTTCATGAAGCAGTAAAATAACTAATAACCTATAATAGGTCATGTGTCAGGCTGGCCTTGATTTCCCCCACAGCAATATTGGCTACTATCCAATTGAATAACATTTAAGAAATTCAGTATTGGAAGATGTCACTCAAGAATTTTATATCCAGCCAAACTATCCTTCAAGTTGTAAAAAAACTAAACAATTTTTACATGCAAAAATTCCCGTGAGAATTTTGAGAAAACTACCAGTATAAAGTTTAGCTCACAAAGAGATGAAAGAAAGAACCACAAAAAATGACTGAGTACTGTATAAATTTAAATGTTTAACTAAATCTAAGATACATAGCAAAAAATTTATTAAATACTATTTATTTTGTACTAGGCACTGTTCTAAATTCTTGACATATATTAACTGTAGAGACTAGGGTTACAGATGAGAATGTAAATGAAGCACACCTTCATAATTTATACATTAGCCTCACAACTTAAAAGTAGAGTTTAGAAAAATTTCCTGTTTACTTCATGTAAACACAAGGAACCAAATTATTTCATTTCAACCTAAAATAAATCGAGGAATAAAAGGATAAGTTCATGTAACCATAGAAAAGTAAATAATAAGAAAGAAAATATATCAACTAAATTTGAGTGACCAAAAAAATCCAGGAAATATGGTAATGTTAAAGTGATTGTGATAAAGAATTATGGATAAAGTGTTTAAAATACAGGGCTGGAAATAAGATATACAATATTAAAAATAATCATTAGAATAAAAATGTTAAAAAAAATCTTTTTTCTTTTTTGAGACAGAGTTTCACTCTTGTTGCCCAGGCTAGAGTGCAATGGCATGATTCCAGCTCACTGCAACGTCCATCTCCTGGGTTCAAGTGATTCTCCTGACTCAGCCTCCTGAGTATCTGGGATTACAGGCGTGTGCCACCACGCTTAGCTAATTTTTGCATTTTTAGCAGAGACAGGGTTTCACCATGTTGGCCAGGCTGGTCTAGAACTCCTGACCTCAGGTGATCTGCCCACCTCAGTCTCCCAAACTGAGAAGTGTCAGCCACAATGCCTGGCCAAAAAATTATCTTAATGATTACATATATAAACAGCAAACAAATGAAAAAGACTAAATACCAAAAGACTTAAAAGCTTAAAAACAGAAAACACAACAAAACATAAAATACAGTCAGAACTAAGACTGGATATGCATATATATGCCATATTAATAAATGAAAATGACTTAAAAGAAAAAAGATTTATTAAAAGAAAAATATTTTCATATTGGGTTGCAAATCAAAACCTAACTCTGTTCTGTGTACATAAGATGCAACTAATACCTAAAAGAAGTATATAGAATGTATGTATGTGTATATATAACATATATCATGCAAATGAAAAACAAAAACTAAAGCAAGTATTTTATGGTATCTGAAAAGGCAACACAACTTGTTGCAGAACAACCCTTGATTTGAGGACAACTGCAAAAGTAGGAAACACACACACATAATCTGTTTGGTCTGTTTTAAGACACTGGAGAGCTAAGCGTAGAGACCTCAGAGAGCACTGAAGATACTAGAGTGAAGGGTGACGAAGAGAGAAAAGCCAATATTCTGCACCACTTTTCTACTTGACTTTGGTCAGTTTAGAAGCATCAGCTAAAGGCTGAGAAACTGAGCAAAGTTTCCAGCAGTCATTTCAGAATATGGAAACCAAAATTGGACTTTAGGGCCCTTCAAAGAGAAAGGTCTGACATACAACTCAGACTTTCAGATGAGACTTTTTATGGGCTGCACTCTACGGATAAGGGAGAACCATAAATAGAAGAGTCATCATAAAGAATGAAACCAGCCGGGTGTGGTGGCTCACACCTGTAATCCCAGCATGCTGGGAGGCCAAGCCAGGTGGATCACTTAAGGCCAGGAGTTCGAGACCAACCTGGGCAACATGACAAAACTTTCTCTCTACTAAAAATACAAAAATTAGCTCGGTGTGGTGGCACACACCTGTAATCCCTGCTACTCAGGAGGCCGAGGCATAAGAATCACTTGAACCTGGGAAGCGGGGGTTGCAGTGAGCCAAGATTGTGCCACTGCACTCCAGTCTAGGCAGCAGAGTGAGACTCAGTTTCAAAAAAAAAAAGAAAGAAACCTAGTTAGAGACGGTTCAGTTCCAAGTTGGATTAAGGTGATGTTCCTTTAGTTTATCTGCCTAAAACAAAATAAATCCTCTCTTCAAGAAAATAACGTCTTGAGAACTTCAAATTACCTTCACAATTTTTTATGTTACAAGTCTGATTTAGTCAAACATCACCAGGTATATATGGAGACAGACTACGTGACAAAAAGCAGAGGAAAATTACCCAAAAGAAACAGAATCACATGAGACACCAATAATATTGGAGCTATCAGATGCAAATAAGAATTTATTTTCCTTGGACTTCTGAGTAGAATTTAAAAGATTACATAAAACCTACACATACAAAGTTTATAGCTAAGAAAAAAAAATTACAAAAATACTTTTGAAAAGGCATCATATAGGTTTAGAAGCCATGAGGACTGAATGTGCCTAAATTACAGAGAGGAGAAGCATTCAGTGGTGATTAGATAAATAGAATTTTTTTTCTTTTTACATAGAGGAATTTGCCAATTATTGATGTGAGCTGAAGTCTGTGGCTTGGTCCACACAGGGAGAAGCAGCTGAAAGATGTAGAAACCAATGTAGACTTTAGCAGTCACTTGGGAATAGAAAGATATATTGAGGGCTTGAGGGCCATAGATACACAGCCATTTTCCCCAAAGATGTTTGCTATATTCTATGACTGTAAGAAGCTGAAATCTAAACTAAAAGCTTTTGAAACTGAAACTGAAATCTAGTAAAGTCTCATAGTAATTAGGAAACAAAGACCTGAAAACAGAAAAGGCAAGAAACAAAAGCCTAGAGAGTATGGTATATTGGCACGGAGGAACTGTAGCCTCTTTTCACTAACCAACTCTGATTGTACATAAAAGTTGAGAAACCAGAGCCAGACCAACACTTGTGGGGTAAAATCATTGGATAAATTTGAACAGTAGGGTATTTATACATTTTCAAAGTATCTCCCCACATATTGTTTAGTAGTTACAAGGGGAAAAATATTGTACAATGAAAATATCTGACAGACTCCATCTTAACAAAATGATTAAAGTTATCATCATCAGCAGAGCAAATAAATATTGTGTGCCTTTTGAAATAATATATTAAGAAAGACACAGCACATATATTGTATAGTATATAATATATCGATATATTTTTATATATGGGGAGAGAAATAATAGTGTTCTTGCAAGAATAGTCATAAACTAAATCTTATCATGAAGAAATTAGCAGACAATCCAAATTGAGGGACTCTCTACAAAACACATTTGGCACGTACCCTTTTAAAAAAAGTCATTTCATGGAAGACCAAGAAAGACTAAGAAACTTACAGCTTAGAAGAGATTAAAGACATATGACAAGTAAATACATGCATGATTCTGTGTCATCAGAAAAACCAGAAAATCATCAATCAGAAAAAAATATGTTGTAAAGGACAACATTAAAACAATAGAATCTTGTGTTAATGTTTAATTTTTTGAAAATAATAGTTGTGCCATGCTTTATGTAATAAGATGTCCTTTTTCTTAGAAAATATACACTGAAGTATTTGAGGGTGAAAAGTCATGATATCAAAGACTCTCAAATGCTTTAGCTGATATGAAATGTACGTTTTTTTTTGTATATGTGTGTAGAAGAGAAAGTGTGGTCACTTCAGGTGTGTATACATGGGAGTTTATTATATCTTTGCCAAATTTTCCTGCCAGTTTAAATATTTTTTGATAAAAGTTAAAAAAAAGTATGAGAAAACATTGGAGAGCCATGTTACAGAAACAGAAGCAAACGAGGCAGCTTGAGTTTTGCCATTTAAGTGAGATTGTACTTATTTTGGTAACCAAGGTCATTACTGACAGAATAGTGATTTCTCCTGCTTGCTTTTTTTTTTTTTTTTTTTTTTTTTTTTGAGACAGAGTCTCACTCTGTTGCCCAGGCTGGAGTACAGTGGCGCAATCTCGGCTCACTGCAAGCTCCACTTCCTGGGTTCAGGCGTTTCTCCTGTCTCAGCCTCCCTAGTAGCTGGGATTACAGGTGCCCACCACCATGCGTGGCTAATTTTTGTATTTTTAGTAGAGATGGGGTTTCACCACACTGGCCTGGCTGGCCTTGAACTCCTTAACTCAAATGATCTACCTGCCTCATCCTCCCAAAGTGTTAGGATTACAGGCATGAGCCACCACACCTGGCCTAAGACCTGCTTTTATATAAGACATCTTAAAAGATATTCAGGCAGTAGAAATTGGTACTCGACAAAAACTTAGAACTACACAAAGAAATAAGGAATACTGGAAATTAAATAAATGAAAGTAAAATAAAACTTTTAGGTTATCTATCTTATTTTAATTGCTCTAAGACTTAATTGACTCTCTAAAATAGAGGTTAGCAAGCCTTCCCATAAAGGATCAGATAGCAAATACTTCGTTTTGTAAGTCAAATGGACTTTGCTGCAATTACTAAATTTCAGCATTGTAGTGCTAAACCAGTCATAGATAATACATAACAAATGAGTGTGGCTATGTTTTAATAAAGATCATCATGGCATGTAATTTCATCATACTGATCACTTTTTGGTTTCACTAAGATGACATACTCTTACTTCTTCATGTGTTTGCTCCTGTATTTTTTTCAAGACTTAATTCCGGAATTATCTCTTTCAAGACTCTTTCCCAAACCTTTTATTCCTCACGGGCAAAATGGAATCCTGTTTTTATGATCCAATAGGAACTTTTGCCTGCTGGTTTTAGCTCTGATTTAATTTGTGAACTTTGGAAGTTATTTTAATATCCCTAAGTTTCAGTTTTCTCACCTATAAGATAGTAATAGCACCTGCATTGTGATAATGCATCTGAATTACTTAACACAGGACTTGACCCACAGAAAACATTCAAAACATGTAAATGATATCTAATAATATTGTGATGATAATGATTATTCCTCTATCATACTACTTTCTGATGCACAATATTGGTCAACATGACATATGCTTGGTTCTTGGCTAAATATTATGTAAAGGAAAAGTTATAATAATGTGATTGGGAATATTTGGATTTGGATTTTAATAGTAGTAAAATGTACTAAATCAGAATAACATGCCTTGGTCAGTAATATATGTGAATATGCAGGTAAGATAAGGGAGAATAAATATTATGATACCTGTAAGTTTTTGAACACCAAAGTGAAGTAAGCTAAGAACATAGCTGTAAGGTGATCAAGTAGACTGGAAGCAAAATTAGCAGTTGAGCTATAGTCCCTGACTGTGCTGGATACAGGACTCTGTTCACAAAGAGAAGGAAAGCAATTAGCAGTGGAACAGCATATGGTTTGGCTAATATCACCTCAAGAAAAAAAAACTAGATTAAAATTTAGAAGGGATATTGAATAGAGGAGATGGCAGGCGGGTGGTGAATAAAAATGAACAACCAAATTCATGCTTGGGAATATCTTGGGTGTGTATGTGCCTGTTTTTCCTTTCATTGGTATATTTAGGATTTGCATAAATAAGATGAATATGGGGGTGCATGTTGCCTCATCTTTTAGTTACTCTGCTTTGAAAGAAAAATAAATTCCTGGATCAAAAGATGGCAGATAGGGAAACTTGAATAAGTTGGTTTGGATAAAATTAAAGGAGGCAGCCCTCTGATCGTTTCTTTCTCCAAAGAGGATTTAAGTCTTCCCCTAGGACACAGGACACTGAGTCAATATATTTTAAATATTATATTGAAATTATATAATGTCTTAATTTTTAATCAAATAATTCATGCACATAATTATTAATAGTATCACAGGATTCTTTTGAAATCAGTGTCCTCTGCATTGCTCTTCTCTAAATTGCTTAGAAGGAGTTTAATACTTTTAGTTATATCTTCTGGCATTAGCCATAATTTCTGCATTTTTCAAGACCTAAGTAACATGACTGTATTTCTTTCCCTTGATTTATTAATTATAAACATATAATAAATTTATTATTTTGAAAAAGAAGGTAAACTCGTTCATGCCAACTCTCATCTTCAAATATGTTATATATTATATTGTATGTACATTATCAATATAGTATATCCTAATTATTAGTTGATGATGTAGTTTCATTATTGTGAATATATGAATATTGTTTACTAAATAAGAAAGCAGTGTAATATGTTACATTTCCTGTATTTTGAAACCTCATTGTTTTCTCTAGAGTTAATTATTGTCTCAATTTTTTCATTATATAATTTCTTCTATTTACAAATGTTAACAAATATTCTATCAGATCTTTCATTGTCTTGTAGTACCAAGTGTTGCTGTGGAGAAATATGATGTTATTCTGATCGCTCCTTCCTAGGAAGTGTTTTTCTCTCTAGAAGTTAGTGAATCCTCCCTCTATCACTGGTATTATGATATTGCATAATAATGTGCATTGGTGTGGTACCTTTTTCTATTTCCTGTGCCTCTAGAGACTAGAAATTATTTGCTGATTTGTTTAAGTTCCCTGTAGATTCTGGTTATTAAGCCTTTGTTTGATGCATAGTTTGCGAATGTCTTCTCTTGTTCTGCAGGTTGTCTGTTTACTCTGTTGATAGTCTCTTTTTTTATGTGCGGAAGCTTCTTAGTTTAGTTAGGCCCCACATGTCTATTTGTGTTTTTGTTACGACTGCTTTTGGGGACTTAGCCAAAAATTCGTTGTCAAAGCCAATATCAAGAAGGGTATTTCCTAATTTGTCTTCTAGAATTTTACAGTTTGAGGTGTTACATTTAAATCTTTCATCTATTTTGAGTTATTTTTTGGCTGTTTCCATGCCTAACGCAGCCATGGCTCCTGGTCCCACAAAGTATCTGAAGTGGGTGGCAGCTCCAAAGTACTGGATGCTGGATACATTGACCAGTGTATTTGCTCCTTGTCAATCTGCCAGTCCTCACAAACTGAGAGAGTGTCTCCCCCTCATCATTTTCCTGAGGAACAGACTTAAGTACGCCCTGAGAAGAAATGAAGAAGATTTGCATGCAGCGGTTCATTAAGATAGATGGCAAGGTCCGAACTGATAGAACCCACCATGCTAGATTTATGGATATCATCAGCATTGACAAGGGAGACAATTTCTGTCTGCTCTGTGATATCAAGGGTTGCTTTGGTGTACATCATATTACACCTGAGGAGATCAAGTACAAGTTATGCAAAGTGAGAAAAATCTTAGTGGGCACAAAAGGAATCCCTCATCTGTTGACTCATGATGCTCGTACCATCTGCTACCCTGATCCCCTCATCAAGGTTAATGAAACCATTCAGATTGATTTGGAGACTGGCAAGATACTGATTTCATCAAGCTTGATGCTGATAACCAGTGTATGGTAAGTGGAGGTGCTAACTTGGGAAGAATTGGTATGATCACCAACAGAGAGAGGCACCCTGGATATTTTGCCATGGTTCACGTGAAAGACGCCAATGGCAGCAGCTTTGCCACCTGGCTTTCCAACATTTTTTGTTATTGGCAAGGGCAACAAACTGTGGGCTTCTCTTCCCTGAGGAAAGGGTGTCCACCTCACTTTTGTTAAAGACAGAGACAAGAGACTGGTGGACAAACAGAACAGTGTGTTAAATGGTCTCTGGGTGACTTGTTACATCTTTGTATGCAATTTAAAATAATTCAGCATGACTAAAAAAAATACTTGTGTACAGTGAAAAGTAGGGGTCCAGCTTCAGTCTTCAGCATGTGACTACCCCATTAACCCAGCACTATTTATTGAATAGGGCATACTTTCCCCATTGCTTGTTTGTCAGCCTTGTTGAAGATCAGATGGTTGTAAAATAACTCCATTTAAAAATAGGAGAAGGGAACAAACAGATATTCTCAAAAAGAATTCATATAAGCAGATATTCTCAAAAAGAAGACATATAAGCAGCCAACAAATATGAAAAAATGCTCATCACCACTAATCATGAGAGAAATGAAAATCAAAACTACAATGAGATATCATCTCACATCAGTCAGAATGGCTAATACTAAAAAGTCAAGAAAACAACATATGCTGGTGAGCTATGGAAGAAAGAGATGCTTATACAGTATTGGTGGGAATGTGAATTGGTCCAGACACCATGGAAAACAGTCTGGAGATTTCTCTAAGACCTTAACACAGAACTACCGAGAAATCCCATTACTGGGTATATACCCAAGGGAAAATAAATCATTCTGCCAAAAAGACACATGCATTTGTATGTTCATTGCCACACTATTCACAATAGCAAAGACATGAAATCAACCCAGGTGCCCAGCAATGGTAGATTAATTTTAAAAAATGTGGTATGTATACACCATAGAATACTACACAACCATTAAAAGAATAAAGCCATGTCTTTTGCAGCAACATAGATGCAGTTTCAAGACATAATCCTAAGTGAATTAATGCAGGAACAGAAATATCACATGTTTTCACTTATATTTAGGAGCTAAACATTAAGCACACATTGACATAAATATGGACTCAATAGACATTGTGGACTACTAGAAGGGGGAGTGAGGGAATAGGGTGTGGGTTGAGAAACTACCTATTGCGTACTCTGCTTACTACCTGGGTGATGGGATCTTTACCCCAAACTTCAGCATTGTGCAATATCACCATGTAACAAACCTGCATGTATGCCCCCTGTATCTAAAATAAAAGTTGAAATTTAAAATAAAATATTAAAATGAAACTAAAATTAGGCATTTGAAATTAAATTATCACTCTCTTCACATATGGGATCTTCACCCTATATTTTTAATGATTTTTTCCTTATATTTTATCTTTTTTCTTTGTGGAATACCTAATAATCTGATGGTTGACATCTGGATTGATTTTCTGAATATTTTATCATTTTATTCTATTCCAATTACATTGTTTTGTTTACTGAAATATTAACTTGGTTTTATTTTTTAACATTTCTGCTAAAATTTCAAATTATAATTGTCTATCATATTTGCAATTTCATCATTTTCCTCTTTCTTAGATGTTTTATAGATGTATTATATCACCTTGTTACTCCCTAAGGCTGATTTATACTTTTTTGTTTGTTAAAGTTCTTTTTTCTGCATTAGTTCTGGTTCTAGGTTTTAATTTTCAGTTTGTCTCTCTCTTTCACGTCATAGATCTTTCTTTCTTTCTTTCTTTCTTTCTTTCTTTCTTTCTTTCTTTCTTTCTTTCTTTCTTTCTTTCTTCTTTTTTTTTTTTTTTTTTCTGAGACAGAGTCTCGCTCTGTAGCCCGGGCTGGAGTGCAGTGGTCGGATCTCAGCTCACTGCAAGCTCCGCCTCCCGGGTTCACGCCATTCTCCCGCCTCAGCCTCCCGAGAAGCTGGGACTACAGGCGCCCGCCAACTCACCTGGCTAGTTTTTTGTAGTTTTCAGTAGAGACGGGGTTTCACCATGTTAGCCAGGATGGTCTCCATCTCCTGACCTCGTGATCCACCCGTATCGGCCTCCCAAAGTGCTAAGATTACAGGCTTGAGCCACTGAGCCCAGCATTTCTTTCTTTCTTTCTTTCTTTCTTTCTTTCTTTCTTTCTTTCTTTCTTTCTTTCTTTCTTTCTTTCTTTCTTTCTTTCTTTCTTTCTTT
>NW_016803360.1:490681-494089 GCF_001698545.2 Rhinopithecus bieti
TTCCTTCCTTCCTTCCTTCCTTCCTTCCTTCCTTCCTTCCTTCCTTCCTTCCACGTTATAGATTTTCTTAAGGATAAAATATCTGATTATCCTTACTTTTCCATATATATTTAAGAAGTAGGTACTTAAGAGACTTATACTTTTGGCTATAATATAAGAAAAGGGACCATATTTACTCTCCCATCTTAACAAGTAAGACAAATAGAAAAGATAAGACACAATGCTTTTTAGATATTGGACAACCTGCAAACAAATGAAATTCAGTCTATAAGTGCCTCAACTCACTGTCTAGAGTGTTTCCAGGATGTTGTACAGAAAGTGGAAACCCAAAGAGACCCCAGTGATCTCAACGAATTGAGGAGACAGAGTCTGGAGTATGGGCAGGACAAGGTGGCTAGCAATTGTGGGACTAAATATCCACAAATACTAAAGAAATAAGGGAGTTATACAGACAGAGAGAATTCCAGGGAATGATAGAAGGTCTTCTTGAGTCATTGGCTGAATATGTTTGGCTATAGTGAGGAAACTATCCAGCTCATGGAAAGAATGGTCAGAAAGAAGTAGAACAATCCTCAACCATACATACAGTCAGAAATAGTTTGTGTTCCCACCCATTAGAAAAAAGTTTTATCTTGGAGGTGGGGCTAAATTAGCTCTAAAAACTCTCCTACATTTGACCTAAGAAAGCTTGAAAGCAAGTCTCAAAAAAGCAATTGTATTCCAAATAACGTAACTGCATTCTAGATAAAACATAATAAAACATTGTGAAAAGTGCAAAGTTGGATAATATTTCAAAGTTCTTTTCTTGATAGAATAATAAGATAGAAATTCAGGAAGGATATAGAAGTTTAAAAAACACTATAAACCAACTCAACCTAACTGATGTGTTTAGATTATGTCCCCAACGAGGGCAAAAGACAGTGATTCCTTGGAATTTGAGAGTTTCATGATGCCCTACAGATACCAAAATCTGCAGATGCTCAAGCCCTTTATATAAAATATTTTAGTATCTTCATGTAACCTACACACACTTCTATATATTTAAATTATCTCTAAATTACTTATAATACCTAAATACCTAATACAATCAAAATGGTATGTAAGTAGTTGTTATACTGTTATTTTTAAAAATTTTATATTATTTGTTGTCATTGCATTGTTATTTTTATTGTATTTTTTCCCAAATATTTTTGATTGGCAGTTAATTAAATATGTGGATGCAGAACCCACAAATATGGAAGAGGGCCAACTGTATGCATTCTTTTCAAGGGCACATAAACATTTTTAGTATAGATCATATGCTAAGTGGGGGAGGAAGATGGCAGGGAAGAGACAGGACTAACATGCAGCTCCCACTTGAATGGACAGAATAGTGTGTGGAGACTCACACCATGAATTTTTACTCCAAGAACCACCACAACTATGTACCAGGAAAACCAAAAGAATTCACAGATTCTTTCAAAAAACCAGCACATTGCTGCAAACTTCATGAGACAGGTGAAAAACTATGAGTTCCCAAAATGCAAGGGGGAAAACCAGCCTCAGAACACACATCTCCACTGGTGAATCCAAAAATCTAGATCATGGGAAAAGGATTTAACGTTACCCAGAGCTGAAATTAATTTAGGGGGTCACACAAAATATAAAATTAGAAGCAGTAAGAAGAGCCTTGTAAGTACTTCCAGTCTCCAGCTCGAGTCCAGGGAAGCCATCCCTGACTATATCTCACAGGGAGCCTCAGGTAAAGCAGCCAGCAGAATTAGGGAGGTGTCACAGGGTGAAAGAAGTTTCCAACTGTGTTTTTATAATAATTTCCACTGGGCATGAATTTTCTTGAGCAGAATCTGGAGGGGAGAATGGGAACTGCTGCAGATTCGAGTGCAGGAGCAGCCACTAACATTGTAAGTAGACAGGCAGAGATGAAGTCTGAAAGCCATGCTTGCTTTCTCAGCAGGGAAGATTATGGCCTGGGACAAGCTCTGAGTCCTGTATGCATGCTGCCTTGATATAAACTTGGCACCGTTAGCAGAACACTGTGGGAGCAAGACTATCTCACCAACTGCATGGCAAATGGCTGAGGCCTTTTGCTGCCAGCTATCCTCCACTTACCTGGTGAACTACATGGCACAGGAAAGGCAGCCATAATCCTCTCTGGAACATAACCCCATTGGCCTGAGAACCATCTCCCTAACCCCAACAGTGGCTGTGGCAAGCCCCACCCAAAGAAAGTCTGACCTCAGACCCACCTAATCCTGCCATGACCTGATGGCATTTCTCTACTCACTCTGCTAGCCAAACACAATAGACAGAAACTCTTGGGAACGTTATGGTCCAACCTATCAGCTGAGAAACCAGGGGCTGGGCAACAAGGGGCAAGCTTTTATCCCTCTTCTACTACTGCAGCTGGTGCTTTCTTGAAAGTGCCACATCCTGGCTAGATGCCAACCAACTCAGGCCATTAAAGCAACTCACGACAGAATAACACTGCTCCCAGGAAGGAGAAAACAACAGCTAATTCCACTGCCTGCAACATCCTGGCTAACCGAAGGTCATGAGTCTATCCATGTGATAACTTCACTGCCAGCATAACCAGCATTCAAGAAAGTCAGCACACTAAACATATCTACAAACAAGGACTCTCAAAGAGTCTACTTCACTCCCCTGCCTCCTCCACCAGAGCAGGTGCTGGTATCCATGGCCAGAAGACCTGAAGATGAATCACATCACAGGACTCTTTGCAGATACTCCTCAGCACCAGAGCCTAGTAGCCCCACTGGGTGGCTAGGCCCAGAAGAGCAATTGCAATCACTGCAATCTGGCTTTCAGCCCTACCCCTAGGGGAAGGGGAAGAGCACCACATCAAGGGATCAACCCATGGGACAAAAGAATCTGGACAGTAGGCCTTGAGTTCCAGATCTTTCCAATGAAATAGTCTACCCAAATGAGAAGAAACTCGAAAAGTAAATCTGTTAATATGACAACATGGGGTTCTATAACACACCAAAAAAAAAAAAAAAAAAAAAAAAAAGTCACAGTAGCTTTCCAGCAATGGATCCAAATCAAGAAGAAATCCCTGAATTGCCAGATGAAGAATTTAGAAAATTGATTATTAAGCTACTCAAGGAGATACCAGAGAAAGGTAAAAAAACAACTTAAAGAAATTAAAACAATACAGTATAGAGATGAAAAATTCTCCAGAGAAATAGATACCATAAAGAAAAAACAATCACAACTTCTGGAAATGAAAGACACACTTAGAGAAATACAAAATGCAGTGAAAGTTTCAACAATAGACTAGAACAAGTAGAAGAAAGAACTTCAGAGCTCGAAGACATGGCTTTGAAATTAATCTAGTCAGACAAAGACAATGAAAAAAAGAATTTTTTTTTTTTTTGAGATGGAGTCTAG
>NW_016803360.1:494845-522727 GCF_001698545.2 Rhinopithecus bieti
AAAAAAAAAAAAAAAAAAAATGAACGAAACCTCTAAGAAATTTGGGATAATGTTAAATGGTCAAACATAAGAATGACTGGTGTTTCTGAGGAAGAAGAGAAATCTAAAAGTTTTGAAAACTTATTTGAGAAAATAATTGAGGAAAACTTCCCTGGCCTTGCCAGAGATCTAGACATCTAAATATAAGAAGCTTTTAGAACATCTGGAAAATTCATCACCAAAATATCATCACCTAGGCACATAGTCATTTGGTAATCTAAAGTCAAGACCAATGAAAGAATCTTAAAAGCTTATGAGACAAAAGCATCAGGTAACCTATATAGTTATCTAAAGTCAAGACCAATGAAAGAATCTTAAGAGCTGTGAGACAAAAGCATCAGGTAACCTACATAATTGCCTAAACTCAAGATCAATGAAAGGATCTTAAGAACTATGAGACAAAAGTGTCAGGTAACCTATATGTTAATCTAACCTATTACATTAACAGGAGATTTTTCAGCAGAAATCTTACAGACCAGAAGGGTTTAGGGTCCTATCTTTAGCCACCTTAAACAAAATAATTGTCAGGCAAGAAATGTGAATCCAGCAATCCTAAGCTTCATAAATGAAGGAGAAATAAATTCTTTTTCAGACGAATGCTGACAGAATTTACCACTACCAAGCCAGCACTACAAGAAATGCTATAGGAGTTCTAAATCTTGAAACAAAACCTCAAAGTACACCAAAATAAAACCTTCTTAAAGCATAAATCTCACAGGGCCTATAAAACAATAACTGACAATGGGGAAAAAAAAAAGAAAAAAGAAAACAAGGTATCCAAGCAACAACTAGTATGACTCATAGAACAATGCTTCACATCTTAATACTAATGAACATAAATGGCTTAAATGTTCCACTTAAAAGATACAGAATGGCAGAATGGATAAAAATTCACCAACCAAGTATCTACTATATTTAAGAGACTCACCTAATACATAAGGACTCACATCAACTTAAGGTAAAGGGATGGGAAAAGATATTCCATGCAAATGAAAACCAAAAGTGAGCAGGAGTAGCTATTCTTATATCAGACAAAACAGACTTTAAAGTAACATCGGAAAAAAAAGACAAAGAAGGACGTTATATAATGATAAAAGGATTGATCCAACAGGAAAATATCACAATCCTAAATATATATATGCACTTGACACTGGAGCTCCCAAATTTATAAAACAACTATTACTATGTGCTGATGAGATAGCAATAAAATAATAGTGGGGGACTTCAATATACCCTAGAACAGATGGACTTAACAGATATTTACAGAACATTCTACCCAACAAGTACAGAATATACATTTTTCTCATCAGCACATGGAATATTCTCCAAGATAGACCATATAATAGACTACAAAACAAGTCTCGATAAATTTCAAAAAAAAAAATTGAAATTGTATCATGTATCCTCTCAGACCACAGTGGAATAAAACTGAAAAGTAACTCCAAAAGGAACCCTCAAAACTATACAAATACACTAAATTAAATAATCTTCTCATGAATGATCTTTGAGTCAATGAAGAAATCCAGATTGAAATTTAAAAATCATTTGAACGGAATTATAATAGTGGCACAACCTATCAAAACCTCTGGGATACAGCAAAAGCAGTGCTAAGAGGAAAGTTCATAGTATTAAAGGCCTACATCAAAAAAATATGAAAGAGCACACATAGACAATCTAAGTTTACCCCTCAAGGAACTAGAGAAACAAGAACAAACCCAAACCCAGCAGAAGAAAATAAATTACAAAGATCAGAACAGAACTAAACGAAAGTAAACCAAACAAAAAAATACAAAGCATAAATGAAACGAAAACTGGGTCTTTGAAAATATAAACAAAATTGATAGACCATTAGTAGGACTAATTTAAAAAAGAAGAGGAACGATCCAAATAAGCTCAATTAGAAATAAAATGGGAGATATCGCAACCAATACCACAGAAATTCAAAAGATAATTCAAGGCTACTATGAACATCTTTATGTGCACAAAATAGAAAATCTAGAGGAGATAGATAAATTCCTAGAAATATACAACCATGATAGATTAAATTAAGAAGAAATAGAAACTGTGAGCAGACCAATTACAAGTAGCCAAGCTAAAACAGTAATTAAAAAACTGCTGGCTGAGCGCGGTGGCTCATGCCACTAATTCTAGCACTTTGGGAGGCCGAGGCGGGTGGATTATGAGGTCAGGAGTTTGAGACCAGCCTGGTCGACATGGTGTAATATGTCTCTACTAAAAATACAAAAATTAGCTGGGTGTGGTAGTGGGCACCTGTAATCCCAGCTACTAGGGAGACTGAAGCAAGAGAGGCAGAGGTTGAACCCAGGAGGCAGAGGTTGCAGTGAACCAAGATTGCACCATCGCACTCCAGCCTGGGTGACAAGAGCAAAACTCTGTCTCAAAAAAAAAAAAAAAAAAAAAAAAAAAAAAAAAAAAATGCCAACAACAAAGAAAGTCCAGGACCCAATGGATTCACAGCTGATTTCTATTAGACATTCAAAGAAGAATTGGTACCAATCTTAGTGAAACTATTCCAAAAGATAGAGAAAAAGGAAATCCTCCCTAAATCATTTTATGAAGCTAATATCACTGCAATACCAAAGCCAGGAAAGGACATAACAAAATAAGAAAACTGCAATTCAATATCCCTGATAAACATGAATGTACAAATCCTCAAAAATACTAGCTAGCCAAATCCAACAGCATATTGAAAAAAACTATGCACCATGATTAAGTGGGTTTCATACTAGAGATACAGGGGTTGTTTAACATATACAAGTCAATAAATGTGATATATCACATACTAGAATTAAAAACAGAAATCATGCAATCATCTCAATAGACACACAAAAAAGCATTTGACAAAATCCAGCATCCCATTATGATTAAAACCCCAGCAAAGTTGACATAGAAGGGACATATCTCAAAGTAATAAGAGCCATCTATGACAAACCCACAGCCAACGTTATACCGAACAGGGAAAAGTTGAAAACATTCCCCCTTAGAACTGGAAAAAGACAAGGATGTCACCATTACTATTCAACATACTACTGGAAGTCCTAGCCAGAGCAATCAGACAAAGGAAAACAATAAAGGGCATCCAAATTGTTAAAGAGGAAGTCGAACTGTTGCTATATATTGATTATATGATTGTATGTCTAGAAAACCCTAAAGAATCATTGAAAAAGCTCCTAGATCTGATGAATGAGTTCAGTAAAGTTTCAGGATACAAAATCAATGTACACAAATTAGTAGCACTGTTATACACCAACAATGACAAAGCTGAGAACCAAATCAAGAACTTAATCTCTTTTACAACAGTACAAAAAAATAAAATACTTAGGAACATACCTAAACAAGAAGTTGAAAGAGCTGGATAAGGAAAACTACAAAATACTGCTGAAAGAAATTATGGATGACATACTACGTAACCAAAACAAAGTGGTGCACAAAAAGAAAACCTAAATGGTCAATAAACACTAAAAAAATCAACCTTACTAGAAATCAAGCAAATGAATATTAAAAACATAATGAATTATTAGTTTACTCACATGAGACTGCAGTTCTGAAAATGCCAAGTGATGGTGAAAATGTGGGGAAAATAAGAACTCGTATTCTTACTAGTGGAAGGTCAAAGTGATGTAAGATCTTTGAAAAGCAATTTGGTGATATTTGCATATGTATTCTCTAAAACTCAGACATTCTAATCTTAGATATATACCTTAAGAGACTTTAACATAGATTACAAAGAGATATGTTCAAGAATGTTAATTACGAGATAGTTTGTAATAATGAAAATGAAAATAACCTAAAACCATCAAAAAGAAAATAAATAAATTATGTTGCAATCATTAAACAGAATTTTATAATAACAAAAATGAATTAACATAATATGACCGAATTTATCATCAAAATATTAAGATAAAAACCTAGCTATTGAAGAATTCAGATGGTGTAATACCATTTATAATAAAGGTTATGAATAGAAGAAGTGGCATGCGTGATAGCCTGAGGAGCTCAGCAGTGCTTTCCCCAGAGAATCTGGTGAAAATTATGAAACAGTAAAATCAGCACTTTATAACTTCTTAAAATGGTCCTATGAATGAAGAAACATCTATGCAAGAAATCTCAAAAATGATGTAAGAAAACTAGAAGTCTGTTGTATTTAAAGATTGTTCCTTCCCTTCCCTACCCCAGCTCAGAGAAATAGAAACTGCACTCTAGACTGGTGGAGATGAGAATACAGGTCTCTCTGCTTCCAGTTCCCAATTAGAGGATTTTCTTTCTCGGAGGGAAAGACATCAGTGTATTTCATCTTGCCCACAACTATCTGTTATTGAGGCTAAATTTCAGGTCAGTGAAGTCAAGCTGTGCAGTGTAGTGCAGTATAGTACATAATACTTGATAATGATTATAAATAACTATGTCACTGGTTTATATATTTCCTATAATATACTTTTTATCATTATCTTAGAGTGTCCACTTTCTACTTAACATAAATCAAAGGCAAAGAGAAAACCTTGAAAGCAGCAAGCAAAAATGACTCACTACTTATTAATAAAAGCAAATTCTAATAAGATCAACAATTGGAGTTTTCATCACAAAAAAATGGAGCATAGAAGACAATGGGATAATATATTGAAAATGTACAAAGAAGAAACTATCAATTAAGAATTCTATACTCAGCAAAACTATCTTTGAAAAATTAAACTAAATCAAGACATTTCCAGAGAAAGAAAAACTGAGATAATTTGTTCCTAGCCAACTTGTCTTATAAGACATATTAAAGAAAGTTCTTCAGGCTGAAAGTAAGTGACCTTACAGGATAATTGCAATCCACACCAAAAGAAAGAACACAGTAAAGGTAATCATGTAATTATATAAGATAGGATAAAGGCAAATGCACAATATCTTAAGTGATTTAAAAGCCATTGTGTAAAATAATATGTATATAATATATTGCTGGGCCTAAGGAATATAGAAATGCAATATATTTCTGCACAAAGGAGGTGGGTAGGATTAAATCTGTATTAGAATTAACAATGTATTATTGAATTTGTAACATGAATCAATATACAATATTAATAGACATAATAATAATATCACAAAGGAAGGGGAGAAAATAGTGTTGTATGGGAGTAATATATTTCTATGTCTCTCTGGGATCAAGCTGAGATCAATATGTACTGGAATCAAGTACATATTGAAAGCTGATTCTGTAAATTAAGATATACATGGTAAGCCCTAGAGTAACTCTTAAAAACAACATCAACAGCAACAACAACAACACACCTCAAAAAACATAGTGAGATAAATAGTTTAAATTCTTTATTAGGGAATATTTACTTAATGCAGAAGAAAGCAGTAAGGAAGAAATAAAAGAACGGAAAAATACATCAGACACAGTAAACCAAAAGTAAAAATGACATATAGATATAAATCCAACTATATCAAACAAAACATTAAATGTGAATGGATTAAGAAATCTGATCAAAATGCAGAAATTGTCAGATGGCTTAAAATAAAACAAGATCCAACTATACACCATCTATAGAACACACACCTTAGACATGAATGTTTATAGAAGAATTATTCACAACAGCCAAGTTGTAGAAACAACCCAAACACTCATTGACTGACTAAATGGGTAAGCAAAATGTGCTATGTAGATATAATGTTCAGCATAAGATGGAATAAAGTGCTGATCTGTGCTGCAACATGCATA
This sequence comes from Rhinopithecus bieti, assembly GCF_001698545.2. Classification (NCBI taxonomy): domain Eukaryota; kingdom Metazoa; phylum Chordata; class Mammalia; order Primates; family Cercopithecidae; genus Rhinopithecus; species Rhinopithecus bieti. The sequence goes on from NW_016803360.1 coordinate 500,610, forward strand.
AGACTTAAAGACATTATCCTAAGTGAAAGAAGCCAATCACAAAACACTACATACTCTATGTTCATTTACATGAAATATCCAGAATAACAAAATCTATAAAAATGGAAAGTAGATTGATGGTTGCTTAGGAAAGAGGGTTGGATGGAGAGATAAAGGGAAGGTAATGTAGAGAGCAGAGTTTCTTTAGGATGTGATGGACATATTCTAAATTTGACTATGGTGATGGTTGTGCATATCTGTGAATACAGTAAAAAAAAAAAAGGAGCATTGAAAACATTGAATTGTACACTTTAAATTAGTGAATTGCATATAAATCGTATCTTAATTAAGCTGTTAAAAATATTTTTAAAGGAATAGAGGGCCATATAGAGAAGTGAATGAGCTAAAATTGGGAAATTCAAAAAGAGCACACCACTCAACCACAATTAACAGTACTATTTTAGCCAAAACTAAGAACTCTTTAATACTTATTTTATGAGAAGGAACGAGAATTAATATCAGAACTCCATTGTATAAAATAACAATTCATTGTGTACCTTTCTATTTAAGGTTAAAGTTACAGATTTTTTAAAGAAATACACTTAAAAGCACAAAGACAATACATAATACCTCATAGACATATTTACATATGGAATATAAATAGAAAAACATTACCGGTCCATAGTTAATGCTGGGGAGGAATTTTCTTCCTCGGGCTTTATGTTTTTAAGTCTAGGGACCTCCAGAGGTCAACTGCTTGCTTTTCTCTCCCCACCCACTCATTTCTCTGAAAGGTAACAGGAGTTCGTTATCTGATTGATTTGAGAAGAAAGAGTTTTCCTTTGTCTTCTTGGCCTCTCCCTTTCCTTTCTCTGCAGTCTCAGAAAGAATGCCCATGTGCTGTCTTTCACATGGTAAGTTTGGTGGAGCAGGTTCTGTTGTCAGAAGTTCAAATCCGGGGAGTGCTGGCAAGCCAACTGGCAAGGTGCAAGGCAGGTCACTTTTTCATCTCTTGTCTAACTTCTGTGTTTGTCTTCCACTTGGTTCTCAACTCAGGTGAGGAAGAGGAAGTTGCTCCCTGGGCCCCTTCAGAACGTGGTAGTTTAAAAAAAAAAAAAGTTACCTGCTATTCAGCATCATGAGCCTGATAGTTTAGTATCTTCAGAGGGTTAGAATTTTCTCCACATTCCATCACATTAACACCAGAAAGACTTGAGATTCACCCTCTTTATTAAAACTAACAAAGAAATGAACAAAACCAGCATTTACTTATGCGCAAAGGAAATAAGAGATAATATGATCAGGGAAAAGTTTTCAATGCTGCTTGTAATGTTTACTTGATTAAGCTCAATGTTGCATAAGTCAATGTTGATTATGTTATTCCTAATATATTTTCACTTGTCTGACATATGGTTTAACAGGTTTTTTAAAAAGATGAGGTGTAACTGAACTTTTAATATGGAATGCTGTTACAGAAGAGGAAAATTGGAGAAGGACTTTCGGTTTTTTAAAGCTCAACATTTCTGCTCCCAAGTTTTTCTGAAAGGAAGATTTCTGAATCTATATTATAGCAAACCACCATTTGCAAATGTTTGAAAAGTGGTCTACTTCTATGTAAACATTTACAGAAAAAATCCAGCAGAAAAGAGCTTTGAACCCACATGGTGACAGTGCTCTAGCTGTATGCATTGAAACCAAACCAAAAACCTCTGTATTTATTCTACTTAAAGTTTCATATATTGTCACACATCACCAATTAGAAAACGCTATAAAATAATTCCCAGTTGTTATGTTTAAGATTATTTTTTCATTGTGCAAAAGCTTGCAGAGGGTATTTGTGTATATTTGCTTTAAAACAAGTAGAATTATACATCCACAAGAGATGAGGAGAAGCCGTGAAACCATGCACTGCTGCCAACACATTGTCTAAGGCAGTACTTCTCAGACTGCCTTTGTTGAAGGCACTTATTAAACCTTTAAATTTTTTCCTTTTTCATTTTATTTTTTATCTTTTAATTAATAATTTTACTTTATAAAATATAACTTAGTTACCAAATAATCAAATTAAACTGTACAGGCACAAGCCCAAATCTATCTTCATTATTTTCAATGGACACAAAATTATTTTATCAAATTTTATAAACATTTCTCACTGCTTACTCTCAAGTTCTGTGCTTATCGTATTATGAACAGGTAAAAACTGTTTGTGGGCCAGCACTGGTCTACCGACCAAACCTAAAGAATGATTGATCTAAGGAATTCTTTAATTTACTATTTTTCTACATTCAGCTCTATCTTTATGGTAATCCACAAATATGCCTTGTATTATCAATGTAATTTTGTTGTTGCATTGCTAAAACAAAATGCCTGAGACTGGGTAATTTACAGAGAAGAGAGGTTTAATTGGCTCACAGTTCTGCAGACAGTACAAGAAGTGTGATGCCAACATTTGCTTCCAGTGAGGACCTTAAGGAGCTTATAATCATGGCTAAAGATGAAGGGGGAGCAGGCATCTCACATGATGGGAACAGGAGCGAGAGAGAGTGGAGGGGAGAGGGGATTTTTTAACAACCACCTTTCACGAGAACTCACTCTCATGCTCTCTCACTATCCAACAGAATAGCACCAAGTCAAAAGAAACCTGTCCCCATGACCTAAGCACCTCCAACCAGGCTCCACCTCCAACACCAGGGATTACAATTCAACATGAGATTTGGTGGGGACATATATCCAAACTATTAATGTATCATGCCTACCCTTGCATTTAACCTGCTTTGACCTTCATGTGTTTTCCTTTAAAACATTTCAGCATGGGTTTCTTTTTTCAGTTTTATGTTATGCTCTGAATCTTTTTTCCTCTTTTGTCTTAATACATAGCCTTCCACATCAGATTTTATGAGAAAATGACATTTCTTTCCTTTCCTTCTCTTGATAGATGATTGAGCATCCCTGAGATCAGACCGATTTAATATTCACAGGTGGTATCATGGTCACTCTATTCTTCCCTCTCTTCTTCATCTTTCCTCCATCCTTTCCTTTCTCCCTCCCTTTCTCTTCCTCATCAAATTGTAGCTGTCTATTCTATACCAGGATGTAGGGATCCTCTGACAAGTAAAGCCACTGTCCTTATAGGACTCAATATCTAGCAGGAAAGTACTCATTGAATACATGATTACCAAGAAAAGGGATAAATTTTACAAAGGAGAAATAGTGGCTACTTCCGACAGGGTTAACATGCGTGGTGAGACCAGCTAACCTATCTAATTCTAGAGGACAAAAGGTTACAGCACTTTTTAAAGAAACAAATTGTATTTGGTGTGTACTATCTTTAAAATGAAACTGTATCTTTTCAAAATGGTATTGTTAATTTTAAAAGTCTGAAATAAATGATTTGTTAAAAGTAATTTCATTTGGTTGAATTTAAGGAGCTGAAAATAATAAGCTAATTATCAAAAAAGATCTCTTGGCCCAAATGATTTTAAAACGAGATTATAGACTGGATTTAAATTAAAAGTATCTCTACCCTTCTTGATCATTTCAATGACTATACTGTCAACATTTACTACTTTTTCGCTTCATTCATCAATTTAGCTTTCTAGTCTGAAATTTTGGGCAGTTCTTTCTTTAAAATCATTCTCTAATTGGCAAATATATAAGCTCTAAACTTTTACTCGTATATGATGATAGGAAAAACAAGGGTGACTGTATCCGTATATAAAGAAAGTATTCTGTATTAACTAATTATTCTTACATGAACTATTTCATAAATGTAGCCCATTTTCGGTTTCTATAAAATTATTCCTGTGCTTTCTTTCTGAATAAGTAGTAAAATGTCAAAAAAGGTTATGATTATAGACTAAATGTTTGTTTCCCACAAATTAATATGTTGAAGCCCTAACCCCAAGTGTGGTAGTGTTAGGAGGTACAGCCTTGGGAAAGTATTCAGGCTTAGATGATGTTGTGAGGGTAAAGTCCCCATGATGAGATTAGTGCCTTTATAGGAAGAGGAAGAAACCCACCAGAACTTCCTCTCTCCACAATGTGTGGACACAGCAAGAAGACAGCTTTCTGCAAGCCAGGAAGAGAGATCTCACCAGGAACTAAAGTGGCCAGCACCTTGATTTTGGAATTCCCAGCCTCTAGAACTATGAAAAATAAAATTTTGTCATTTAAGTCACCTAGTCCATATTTTGTTATAGTACCCTGAGTTGACTGAGACAGTGATTGATAGGAAGAGAAGAATATTATCTTTATCTATTGTAATATTGCTTGTTACATAGGAAGAGTCCTCAAATGACATACCAAAAAGAGCTTATTTCCTCTGTATTATAAGATCAGAGTGTATTTATTTTAAGACATTATATCAGTAGCTCTTATACAAACAAGTGAGATGTGTTAAAAATGACAGAAATATATGAAACACTCATATTGGCAATAAGGATCTAGATTTTCGAGTTAAATGGTTTAAATCAATTTATATACTACAATACAAACGTGTTATACTACAATACAAACGTGTTATATTATTTAATAGTTCTATTCTCACTATATTCACTTTCCTTATTCTTGAGATTTCATTTCTTACTCTCACCTCTCCCTCATGTGTCTCATATGGTTTCCTTTTTCACTGTTTTCATCCATCACTAGTCTCTTTTTTCTCAAGTATATAACCTGTGACAAATACAGACATATTTTTCAATTTTTTGAACTACATCACCTTAAGCCTACCTGCAGAGCTACTGAGATCCCTATGATCACAACTTTGGTTGACATACTCAGCTGGGTCTACAAATACTAAAAGGGACCACTCCGGGCCTTGATCCATGTGTCTACAGCAGAACAAAAGGCAACACAGCTATGTGTTCCACAGAAGAGTGGGGTTGGCTCTTCTAGGAACAATACATCAGAGTCTATACGAATCATAGCTTAAAGGAGATGCAAATATACAGAGCCTTCAAAGAATCGAGACTAGAGCAATCATGATGACATGGTTATGCGACTCCATAGGCACATCTGGCAAGCAATTGCAGTCCATGAACCCTGTAAAATTGTAAATGTGGCCTGTTGAGCATAAGGGCTCTTTATATCTGACATTATATTGACCAGGCTATTGCTAACCCTTCTAGAGAGGCCCTTCACCCTCCTCTGTAAACAGAGAAGGAAGTCAGAGACTTGCTCTTGCATGCAGGCAGTTGGCAGCTCACCCTGAACTTGCTTTAGCCAGAGCACGCTCAGGCGTCATGGTCAGTGGATATCTTGAAGCTTCAAAGGTGAGTCCACTGCTCAAAGGGAGACATTTCGATGACCCAGGATTCCTGGCAGATTTTATTTCAGTTGCTGGATGGTTCTCAAAAAAACTAAAAAGCCCTCCAGCTGCCTGGAGTGTCTGTGAAATGCATGCAGTGGGTCTCCCAGACAAAGCTTTAGAAAGCTGCTAGCACCACAGATCCAACCCAGACTCTGCATCTTGATTTCACTAGAACAGATGTTATCTGCAAGCAATTAACATACCTGTCATCGCCAGTGAAACAGATACAGAATTCTTCAGGTTGATTTTTTTAAATGTACCCTAAAGAAAAGTATTTGTGCACAAAGAAAATTTTCACATTAGTATTAAAATAATATTCAGTAAAGAAGTTGCATGTGTCAATTTTTCAATTTTTTTTCAATTTTGGGGAAAAGATATCATAATAACTTTTAGAGAATAAACGTCACCAGCAACATAAATATTAGTGTTAGCTCCCTTTCAGTTAAACCAGTATCTATTTGTATATTATTGTGTATTTTCATATAATGACTGACAGAATTTGCTATTTGATATGTTTTAAATGTTACAAATGATTTGATTGATAGGTTTTTATATAAAATAATATTTATAGTAGTTATACAAATAATCAAGTAATAGGCATATTGATTAAATATGTCCCTTAAGATTAGTACAAGTGAAAAGTTTGGTAAAATTCAATATTAAATATCCTAGGATAATAAGAAATAAATAGCGAAATTTTAAGTCTTAAGCTGTTCAAACCAAAAATACCCAATTAACATAATATCTTTCTATTATATCACATACTTTTGACATAAACTTATTCTTCTTATAAGCTGGGACTCTTATAACATGAATGTTCTCAATTATTTGTCCTCATTACATTCATAGTTTTTACTTAACATTCATACCTTCATGCTTTTTTTAATTAGTGAAAACTGAAAGTTCTGATTTCTACCATTTCAACCTCTGATACAAACATTTCTACAGAGGTTAAATAAATTTTTTAAAATTTTTCTTTTAAATTAAGATGATTGGTATAATTTTAAGGCAACATTTTTGCTACAATGGCAGCTTTAACTGGTTTGAAAACACATACTTAAATCATGTGATACTGTGACTAATAGATTCATTCTAAACAGTGGTACTTGTATTCGAAGTGGCATAAATATTTGTGGCTACTGGGAGGCAGAGATGGAACAGTAAAAAAAGTGCTGTACTAGACTCTATTATTCAATATCATTCTCATAATTTACTAACTGTGGACCTTGAAAAATGACAAGTTTTTTAATTACAGAACGATGACCTTCTTAAATGATTTATTATGAGAGTTAGTTAAGATAACTTATACGAAAACTCTTCATAAATTATGGCACATTATACAAATGAAAATAACTTTTAATCATAGAATATTGCACATGGCATATACTCAGTAAAATACCTGATGTGGGGCACTGCCAACTCCACTAGGTGATCCTAGCTAATGTGTCCTATTGGTTTTTGATGCTTCCTCTCTAATAGGACGTGCTTTATCAATGTAGCTTAAATGCTAGACAGATTGGTGGTTAATGTCTCTACCAGCACACAGGTGCTCCAGTGTGCTCACACTCTTCTCCCAACCTTTTTTCTATGTTCTTGTATGAAGCCTTATATCCTATATCTTATATCTTATCTTTTCTATGTCCTTGTATGAAGTCCTGCTCAAGTCTGTCATCAACTCAGTGTTGGTGCAAAAGTCAAATCCTTTACTTTGTAATCTCCTTAACGCTCCTTAGGTACTTTACTGCGTATGAGAAGATTATAGTTTAACACTTTTTAATGATTTTTTAAATAAATGATTTTCTTTTCAGTTATATCAGAGTCGCCTGTGGTTTCTCACTCATCCTCGTAGTCTCATCAATAACTATACTGCTCTGTAACAGATAATTATCTAAGTGTTTGATTACGTTAATGATTTGACCTCTAAAATCAGAACCTTCAGGTTGTGGGTGAGTTTTTGTCCAAGTGAGAGCAGAAGTACCGGTACACTTGTTTAATCCACTCGATTACTTCTTGACCAATTCTTTAGCAAGAAAGTCAGTACTTTGAGGTTGCTCTACCTATTTGTGTACTGTTTTTTTGAATTCTATTCTTTTAAAAATATTTTCCTAACTTTTATTCTAATTAGAATGTCTTATTTGTGCATTTTCGGTTCATTTGGTAAATATTTTTTTAAAGCACTTCTACCTTCAAGGGATTGCTGTAATAAGACTGGATATTAGATACGGCAATGGACAGACAGGGCGGATACTCTCTGCCCCTTGGAGTCTAATTGTACTGGGCCAGCCATGCAATAAGTTAAGCAAACCCACATATTAACAAAATAATTTCAGATAGTTAAACATTCAATGAAAGAAACAAACAGGGTAATATGGGAGAGACAAGCAGCTGTAAGAGGGACCTTTAAGACAAGTCTGAAAGTGACCATTTAAGCTGAGACATGACAGATAAGAAGCCTGTCAGGCCAAAGGAGAATTAGAAAGAAGGTTCAAAATCCATAGGCAGAGAAGAACTTGATGTATTCTAACAATTTTCAGGGGCCAATGTGGGTGAAGCAAAATGAGGGAAAATGAAAAAGGCATGAGATAATGTAGAAGAGATAACAACAGCAATATTATTGACTAATGTTTATTGTGGGCTTTCTATTGCCAGATACAGTGCTAATTAAGTGCTTTGCAAACTATCTCACTTAATTCCCACAATTCTATGAAGTAAGTGTTATTATAAACACTTTGCAGACAAAGAAACTGATGATTAGAGGTTAAATAGGTAGTATCCCAATCACAAAGTGACTTATACGATGTGGTAAGGTAATTCAACTTTTCTTTTAGTATAAGAAGAAGCCATCAAAAGATTTTAGACAACAGAGTGATAAGATTTGTTTCTATTAATATAAAAATGTACTCTGAATGACAGATGAACGTTCTGTTGCTTAATTTCTTACTCTTCTATTTGTATCTGGTTTGTTTTGTGCCCACTAGGTTATGAACCCACCTGGAAGAGCAGAGGCTATCACTCTACATCCAGTGCTTAGCATAATGTTTAACATATTGTGGCTGCTCAATTAATACATACTGAATGGCTGTACTTGATACTTGCTAATTTCCACTTACTTTTATTCTGATTTGAGTTACTAACCTTAAACATGACATTGGTTCCTATTTTTTGAGTACCATAACTCTATTCCAGATTCCTTTTATCTTTCCTGAAATTTTTATAGGAGGGAAATTATGTACAGTAACAGGTGCGCATTGTTCTTTTTTGGCTTTATTACAATGATTGTGGCAAAATCCATAGTAGCCAGGTATCTTAGTCTGTTTGGGCTGCTATAACAAAATGCCATAGACTGGTGACTTATAAACAACAGAAATATATTTCTCAGAGTCTAGAGGCTGGAAAATTCCAAGATCAATGTGCTGGCAGATTTGGTGTCTGGTGAGGAGGGCTGGTTTCCTTGTTCATAGATGGTGCCTTTGAACTGCATCCTTACATCAAGGGAGGGTAAGGCAGCTCTCTAGAGACTCCGTTATAAGGGCAGTAATTCCATTCATGAGGACAGAGTCATGACAATCATCTCCCAAATACTCCACCTCCTGATATCATCACATTGGTGATTAGGTTTTAACAAATGAATTTTGGGGGGGACACAAATATTCAGACCTGGGGAGGAAGTGGAGATGAAGGCTGCAGCCAGAGGTGTCAGCTTGCAGGCCACAGAAGTTAAAAGGATAAGAACCATCAGGGCAGAATCCAGGGTAGCTAGCAAAGAAAAATAATCTCTCTCAATTTCTCTGAGCACTACAAGGGTTCATTCCACCCAAGGACCCCTATTCTGTCTTGACTTGATCATCCGGCTATGTAGCTGAGGCTTTTGTGCCCCACTGAGTTAATAATACTTAAATAATAATTATTGTATCTATTTTGCTGAATATAACAAACTGAGTAAGTACTGGTTGAAGTAAAGCTCATAAATTAGAATTCAGTCCCTTTATTTATTGTAGAATTACGTTCGCCTTGAAAAAAAGACTTAAAGGCAAAATTCAAGTATTTTTCTCATTATGGGCTACATCGCAAATTTTGAAAAAAATATTTAATTTATAAAATGTAAAAATATTGCATCTAGCAGTTGTTCAGTGTTAATCAGAATGCTAGATTTTGCTATTATAACAAATTAATCTTAAACTTCATTTCCTTATCATATGCTCACACAGACTGAACTCTAGTCTGCATAGTTTCAGTCAGTATTCCTGGATGATAGCATCCCCACCATTTTATAGCAGCACCCTCTGAAACATGCAGCCTCTTTGATAGTTGGGAAAGAGATGTAGGAGAATCGTGGGTGTAATTTCTACCTCCTCAATCTGGAAATGATCTTATTTTACCAGCCAAAACTAGTAACATGCTAGTGTTGAACTGCAAGGAGGCTAACAAATATGGGCAAGCAGATGGAATTCAGTTGAGCATCACACATATTCTACAGTGCTCTCCAAACATACCATTTTCAGAAGGGTAGCAAGTCAAAGACTTTTAGTTAATAGTAGAGAGATCATATTGCACCTTGTAGTCTGTACTTTCAATTTCACTTCTACTTTTCTTTAGAGTCAGGATACGTTGATTATTATACAGTCACTGGAAGCACCAGATGTATTTCCAAAGTTCCTGTTCATGCAGAATATTAAATAAACAGATGCCATTCCTCATTAGGAATTTATATGCCTTCTTGACTAATATAAAATGTATCAAGTCATTTCCAAATTAAGGATTATTAAAATCGAATTTCTCATGGTCTTATTGTAATGTTCTCTAAGAAGGGTTAAGCTTAAAGTTTTTTTTGGTCCCAAGCGTACTGTTCATATGCTGATTGATTTGGAACATAACTTTAAGAATTGTGAAGCATCTTCCAATTTTTAAATGAGATTCAGTTGTGCTCTGTTTCTTAAATGATATACTGTGTTGGCACAATATCTATATGGTGTCATCATTATTGTATTATTGAAGGTTCAGACAAATGTTCAGTTATGTTTTCACTTATTTTGGAAAATTAGATTACATCAATAAATTTACCAGGAAAAATAACATGACTTAAATATTTTCTAAAAGTATCCTTCAAATACCGTTCTAGGGTTCAAATTGAACGTCATTATAGAGTGTTTTTGAAGATGTTGGAAAGCCATCTGTAGCAAGCTGTCAAAGGAATTTTTGTATCAATTGGGAGGTCAAACTGGAGGACTTCTGGATTTTCTTAGAAAGTTCCATTCATCTCCACAATTCTTTTGTTTATATGAAAAAAATGAAATTAACCCAATGTTCATCACAAAAAAATAGAGAAATAAATTGTGAACTATTCACACGTAGTATATTACACAATAGTAAAAGTAGACTACAGCTACTTCCAATAATATGGATAAGCTTATAATATAATGTGAATGAAAATCAACTTCTAGAAGACTACATACAATGTATAATTTTTATGAAGTTCAAAACAAGGGCTTCATTATTCTATACATGTGACCAAACAATCAAATGCAAAAATAGAGAAATATATTCAGAATCTTGACTAGTTATGCTAGTTTGGGGAAAGTCAGCAGATTTAACAGTGAAGGCGCATATTTGTATGCTTACTGGTATTGGAATTTTCTATGTCTTATGTGGAGCATGTTCACAAGTGATTGTTTTATAATATACTTTATAACTCTTATGTTGCCTACATTCTTTTGTATCTAATTGTACATAATAAAAATTAAGGAAAAATAATTTCCTTTTTTGAGATAGAGAGATTCGCTCTATTGCCCAGGCTGGAGTGCAGTGGCACCATCATGGCTAACTGTAGCCTCCTCCTCCTGGGTTCAAGCCATTCTAGTGCCTCAGCCTCCCGAGTAGCTGAGATTACAGGCATGTGCCACCACACTGGGCTAATTTTTTGTATTTGTAGTATAGATGGGGTTTCACTATGTTGGCCAGGCTAGTCTCAAACTCCTGGCCTCAAGTGATCTGCCTGCCTCTGCCTTCCAAAGTGCTGAGATTACTGGCTTGAGTCACCATGACTGACCATTTCCTATTTTTGAATAATAATGTCAATCAACAATCCGGTTTGTTAATTGACATTATATTTTTTTGGATATTGTAGTGCCAGATGATGGTTCAAGCCTACTAAGCAGAATGTACTGGGCCATAGGTCTTTAATAAATATCCTGACATAATTGATTTTGTATTTGCAAATACTTTCATAACTCCTACATATTTTCCCTATTTCCATTAGCTTCTCTATTTTTTTCCCCGTTAGTTCTAATCTCTAATATCCAACTAAGCTCTGACTCCTAGGCTGGGCTTTACCTAGATTTAGTATCAGAAATTGCTTGGCTCTAACAAAGTTAGGATAAAACCTCAGGTTATTCCAAAATGTTTTGGTTGGGAAGCAAGCAACAAAACCACTTGTCTGTCTACCAGCTATGTGTTCCTTGGTTTGACCACTGACATTTCCATCAATTGTTGAACATGTTGATCCTGCTTTCCTTACTGCTTCTTTCAATGTCTTTTGATCCTTATCCTAACAACCATTGTGTCAATTAAAAAAAAAAAAAAGATAAAATGCCACTTTAAAGATTTCAAGGGGGAAGTAGATGCTCCCACCTCTTTCTCCATGGCTACTTAGGGTCTGAAGTTATTGATGAGTATAGTATTTTGGCCTTGGTTATTGATGAGTATTGTATTTTGGCCTTTCTGGGACTTCAGTATTAACCCATGTGCTATGCAGTTATGCTGCCAGTGCTCTCAGCTGGCTTCATTTCTGCTGTTTTTATTTCTATCTTGGTACTGAGAATACGAAGGGGCATATCTTACAGTTCTCAAGACAGGAAATGACAAATATGCAGAAAGGATTAGAAATTTGGAATCTATGTGATTACTTTTACACTTTCTTAGTTTTGCAATTTGTAGTACAAATTATTTACTATTATAAACATCAATTGGAATTATTCTAATTAATGTAGATAGAAAAGAGAAATAAATAAAAGGTAGGCTCATATAACTAAATTAAGAAAATCTGTTTCTATTATCTATCCTCTTTCTGGTGATTTATATTTTGCTTTAATTCAAAATATAAAATGCAGTTTGTTTGTTTTTTTTGAAATGGATTTTGCTCTTGTCACCCAGGCTGTAGTGCAATGGCACAATCTCAACTCACTGCAACCTCCACCTCCCAGGTTCAAGCAATTCTCCTGCCTTAGCTTCCTGAGTAGCTGGGATTACAGGTGCCTGCCACTTCTCCTGGTTATGTTTTTTTTTTTTTTTTAATTTTTAGTAGAGACGGGATTTTACCACATTGACCAGGCTGGTCTCGAACTCCTGGCCTCAGGTGATCTGACCGCCTTGGCCTCCCAAAGTGCTGGGATTACAGGCATGAGTCAACGCGCCTGGCAAAATGCAGCTTTTTTAACACTCTTTTTTTCTGACCTAGGCACTCCCCTTCCTGTAGAGGGCAACTGTAGAATTGACCAGACAATAGGTTGTGAGCTCTTCTAACTGAACCTGCTGGAGTTGGGGGAGTGTGTATTTCCAGCTGTTGCCGGGAATCCTAAATTCTGACCTGGTTCTGAATTGTATGTAACCTGACCATTAAAGACAGAACATGGCTGCTAGAAGAGATTAAGAGCTCATGAGAACAGACCCAGTAAAAAAGACAATGGAAAGAGAGTGTTGTTGTTTTGTATGGTCTTTATTTCTTTGGCATATGTGGTAAATGAAGATAAGAACTAAGCAGTACATATTGGAGAAAATGAGTATTTTTTGTCACTGAAAACATTTAATAGACAACAGAGATGAGCAGAGATGAGTTAAATTATAAAATTAAGCCAGACGCGGTGGCTCACGCCTCTAATCCCAGCACTTTGGGAGGCCGAGACGGGTGGATCACGAGGTCAGGAGATCGAGACCATCCTGGCTAACACGGTCAAACCCTGTCTCTACTAAAAGTACAAAAAATTAGCCAGGTGTGGTGGCGGGCACCTGTAGTCCCAGCTGCATGGGAGGCTGAGGCAGGAGAATGGCGTGAACCTGGGAGGCGGAGCTTGCAGTGAGCCGAGATCAGGCCACTGCACTCCAGCCTGGGGGACAGAGCGAGACTCCGTATCAAAAAAAATAAATAAATAAATAAATAAATAAATAAATATTTTATAATTAAGAGAGTAAAACTAATTATGTATATTTCAAGGTTTTTATTACCTTCTGTAGTTTATTGTTTACCATCTTGAAAACTGTATCTAGCAAGTTACGGCCTTTGAGATTTTTGTACCACGGAAAAAGTATACATGAGCAGAAATGAGAAGGACCTGAGGAGGATGACCTATTTTAGTCTAATTCACTAGTTTACTGTTTTTCATTTGCCCTATTTTTCTCCTTCAATTTTTTTTAAGTCTACAGTTTCTGTTACTTTTCTATTTTATTTCACTAATTTTTTTATTTTAATTTTTTTCTTATTTAAGAAAGCACTTAACCACTTTTCTGTTATATCTCATATATTCTAAAATGTAATATTTCATTAACCATAGAATTTCTGTAACTAATATTTAATATTGTGTTTGACAAGAGGTTATAGGGTATTTTTATTTGTGTAGCTATTAATTTATTGACATTTGCCTTGTGAGCCATATATAATTTCTTTGTTTGCTTTCTCCAAATAATTGGCAGACTGAAAGGTGTAATATAATCCAATACAAACCTAACTAGCTGATATAATTTGATAATTCAAAGAATAAAGACGACAAATAATTTAGAAATTAGAGGTGAGGAAAAATGAGAAAAAAAATGGAGAAGATGTAATGTTTCCAAAATTTGGTCAAAATTATAGCAAGAGAAGAGAAATGAGTCTAAATGGGAGAAGAGGAAGTTGAAACAAGAAAGAAGAAAAAGTAGGAACTAGATGTTATAGTGGTCAAAATGCTTTATTGGGTAATTTCTAAAAAATATGCCTAGGAGTAAAATGGACACTAATTACCTAGTTGATATGCTGGTTCTGTACCAGTGCAAAACATTCATTCCTCACCAAACCCAAAAGACCAACAATCAAAACTACCATAATAGTCCTAGTCCTGTCTACATCTTAAGTTGAAAAGAAGTGTATTCTCCTCATTTTTCAGAAGAGCCAACCATAACCTTTGAAGAGTGCCTGGGACATAGTAATTGCTTCAGAATAGATGTATAAGTGAATGAGTAGTTAAACCAAGGTCAAGCAGCTGGTATCAAGTGAAGAATTAGGGGTAAGTGATCCTTGTCACTTGCCTCCTCATGCCTTAGTCTTTTCAATACATGATATTCCCCTATGATTTTCATTATTTCAGGAAATATGACAGACTTAAACTTTCACTTTATTGGGTAAGTTATTATTTTGTTTCTTCTTCTCCTAGTTTAAGAAAGAGAAATAGAAACAGCCAAAGAAAACACTGGTAGGCATTTACAACGACATTAAGGAAACATGCACTAAGAAGGATTGCAGAGGCATGAGGTGGTGAAGTCCAGGGAGTACAAATAATCTCATATGCATCTTACCACTGCACTCCAACAATACACACAAGAGTTGAATATCATGCAGGTAGAATAATTTCATATGGTACAAAGCTATAATATGGGTTATATATACAGTACAATCTTTAGTAGTTTGATGGAAACTTTCTGGAACACTCAGTTGAAAAAAAAAATCAATGGTCACGCATGAGATCCACAGGATGTGTATCAGATTGATTAAGAATGTCTATCGTGGTTATGGATAGGAATAGAGCATTATGAATAACATAAATCTTCAACTCTTTCTTATTATATTTGGTATTATCACTTTTACACTATTCAGTGAACTAACTTGCCTAACAGAAGACTAGGGCATAGTTGAATATATATATATATTTGTTAAAATAAGCTCTTCACTAATAGAAAGGGCTATATAGATATTTGATGAGTTATATATAATGATTAAATATTCTTGATGTATACTGATAGAAAGATATATTAGAAAAAATAAGACAATGTCATTCCATGGCATCACTCGCTGCATAGTCTTATCACCTGGAATTGAAAAGGAAGAGAGAGAGATTTCTTTACCCAAGGAAAGATGATTGACATTGTCTTCCATACCAATAGTCACATAAAAAATGCCTTTTAATTGCAATATTTTAGAAAGTTCAATTCAGTCTGCATTTTGAAAATTTAGGGGATGAAGTCAATTAAAAAGTACAAGAGAACTAGGTTAAACTTGTGGTCTATGTGGTTGCACCACTCAGTGACATATGGGACAGATTCCTGGATAAAAGAAACTATCACCCAAGTTTAGAGTTCACTGGAACCTGTGACTTTTGAGATTTGAACCTAACCTGAACTTTTTGGTGTGTTGTATTTTCCTTTTGTTTTGTTTCCTGGCAAGAGAACGTGTGTGTGTGTGTGTGTGTGTGTGTGTGTGTGTGTGTGTGTGTGTGTATTTGTACTCATTCTACAGTTGGTAAAAATTATTGTAAAGCCAATTGGGAAATATGTTTTTGAATACACTTTGATGAGTTAACTGTAAATAAATTAATATCAAGAGGATTAAATTACCATTAAAATATATAAATATTTAAAATTGAAGGGAAAGATACTTAGAAAACATAATTTAGGTTTTACCCAAACCAGAACATTTGTAAAAATAGCTAAAAATACTAGATGATCTCAAATTGTGGTCTAGCTCAAAACCTTAAGTTACATTGTTTTCCAATATTCGGATTCCCTGTGATCCCCAAGCAATATTAGGTAAAACTATTGCTCCTCAGGGAAGAGAATGTCAAAGCTCTGATTTGGTCTCCCACTCATTCATCAGGCCGCATTGGGACCTGTCCTTGGTTGGATAACATATAGGGCCACCATGCAAGTTCTAAGAGCCACCTGGGAGAAATAATTAAAATCATGTGGCTAAGCTCTTCAAAACATATAGAAAAATTGATATGCCTGTCCCTGTGGGAGGAAAAGAAATCCACAAGAATAATGACCTTAATGGTGCCTTGGTGTTGCTTGACTCCCAGTGTGTACTCTGTAGTGCAGCCAAATTTTCTGATCCGAAGGATTGTAGTGTTGGCTAGCAGAAGAGTAAAATAAATGTATGAGATATAAGGCATTGTTTGCATTTGATTTTGTGAGAATAACATCTTTTTAAGTAGTATGTCTTTTGCTAGTCTACTCAGTCTATTGTGTCACTTTATATTTTTTAAAAGGTACCATTTTAGTTTGACATGGTATAGTAGAAAGGACATGGGCTTTGGAATTAGACAGATCTGACTCTGTCCTTGAATAACTGAGTGAACTGGGGCAAGAACTGTACCTGGCACACTGTAGGGCGATGTTAATTCTACCTCATAATGTTACAGTTGTGAGAGTTTGAGATTTAATATAATCTGGTATAATGTAGGTGGTCAATAAATGCTAGTTAATGCTTTTTATTTTTTTATCTTAGAGCTTCAGAACTTTTATGTGAGAGAAAAAAATATTTTAAAAGAAATAAAATTTCCCCATGACTGTCAGCATTTCTTTAATTTTCATACAGTGGGCCAGATCACTAGGCATTTGATACAAAGGACATCAGAATAGAACCTCTCCTCCCTACTGAAGTATCTTAACAAAACTGTGACAAATTAGAAAGCAAATTAAGCTTCATCATAAAAGAAATAGAAACTAAGAGATCATATTTAGAATGATTCCTTGCCAGTGTTTGGGTTATGCAGGCATTCAACATTGTTCTTTGGTTCTGTTGTAACATCCAGCTGTTATGATAACTCTGAAATAAGTAGTGAATTTTCATTTTTGCAGTTTAACTTTTGAACTTTGTAACCATTAAATGAGAAGCAATATTCTGGAATCTATAGTTTGGTTTAGCAAAGAAGAAATGTTTTCTGTTCTCTGCAGGCCTCACTTAGACCTGGATATTGCTGATTGTCCTGAAATACATATATTCATTCAAGAAGCCTATAGTAATACTCCTGAAGGCTTAGAGGATGCCTGATATTACAGGGCTTCCAGGAAGTCACTATATCCATATAGATTATTAGTCAGTTTTATACTAACTTGGGTACTTGAAAGGTACATATTTGCTTGCCTGTTTTCCTTTCTGGTATCTCAGGTCCTAACAAAAGGGCACCAGTGACTACTTATCTTTACTGTAAATTTATCTTTTACATGTCTTCTGCCTTTATAGTTTCCATGTTTCCTTGTGTTTGCTTTATCTCTTTATTACTACTACTGCCTCCATGTTCAAGACTCTTATATTAGTCAGGGTTCTCTAGAGGGACAGAACTAACAGGATAGATATATACATATATAAGAGGGAGTTTATTAAGGAGCATTGATTCACATGACCACAAGGTGAGGTCCCAAAATAGGCCATCTGCAAGCTGACGAGCAAGGAAGCCAGTCCGAGTCCCAAAGCTAAAGAACTTGGAATTCGATGTTTGAGGGCAGGAAGCACCCAGCACAGAACAAAGATGTAGGCCAGAAGACTAAACCAGTCTAGTCTTTCCATGTTATTCTGGCAACTTTTATTCTAGCCATGCTGGCAGTGGATTAGATGGTGCCCATCCTGATTAAGGGTGGGTCTACCTTCCCCAGTCCACTGACTCAAGTGTTAATCTCCTTTCGCAACACCCCCACAGACACACCCAGGAACAATACTTGGCATCCTTCAATCCAATCAAATTGACACTCAATATTAACCATCACAGCTCTCATCAGTTTATACCCTGAATTATAAGAGACTTCTACCTGACTTTTCTGTTTCTTTTCTCACTCATCTTACCAATTTGTGTCTGCCATAATCATAACTATAATACTTCCTGTAGTGCCTACAATAGTTCCTTACTGTCTACTACTATAAAACTTCGGGAGTTAATTAAAAGATCTCAAAGAGTTTGGAATTACATTTTTAGAAATGCGTCTGAGTTAAACTATAAAATCAGGCGAATATAGACAAGGTGTGTCAGCTGAAATGAGTTCCTGGTAACCCATTTGAAAATGCTCATGTATCTTGTCAAAGACTGAGCCTCTCAGAAAGAGGAATTTGTCACTCCTAGGCACACAGAGAAGAGGTGAGTGTCAAATGTATATATTGGCAACATCTATCCAAAGATAATCCAAGGAAAGGGAAATTGTCCATCCAACCTGGAATATTTCAATTTCTAATGACAAATACATTGCTAGAGTGCAAATAAATATGCGCAGTTGTAATCAGTGGATTTTAGATTACACTGCCAATACCATCCATATTGTGAAGCCATTAAACTATAGATTTGTCTAATTCTGCTTGCTCATATTCATACTCCCCAAGCAAGTGTGCCTAATAAAGATGTGCAAGGATGTTATAATGCCATGAAACCTTTCCTATCCCTGTAACAAAAGTTGCTTCTGGAAATTCAGTAAAATGATATCTGATTACTATTTAGCTTCCTGGTTTAGTTACTTTTGTTTGATTACATTCCTAAGAGTACCCCAAATTTACTTAGGCATCTATTCTCTTTTTTGTGGTCATAGGCTTCTTAGAGGCTGGATGCAGCCTCCAAGCAGGGGTGAATCCTGATTTGTCTACACTGATCACTGATTTCCATTTTCTGTGCCAGCAACATGTCTAGGCCAGAAACAGTTCTAACCTGTGAGATATAAAGGCAGTCGGCTGGTGGATCTCAGGAAAGATTCTTCATCCCTTCATTTGGTGGAAGTGAAAGCATGCCTTCTACCTCTTAAAGATTTTGTATTCTGTATGATACTTCAGAGTTCTGCAATGACCCCGCAAGGGGAGCTAGCTGAGAGAGGCAGAAAGAGAGAAAGAGACAAGAGAGAAGAGAGAGAAAGAACCTGTGGCTTTGATGACACTATCATCCACTATCATGCCCTGAATTAATTAGTTCTGGACTTGCTCCACTTCTATGTTAAAGCATAAAACATGAATGTAAGACTTAGGTTTGAACCATCTCAGTTTAAGGCAGTATAGTATTGAGTTAAAAGCATGGGCTCAGGAACCATCTGTCTTATTGTGAATCCTGGCTTTGCCAAATCCTCAATGTATGAATGTGGGAATTTAATATTGTTGTGCCTCATTTTCCTTATGTTTGTCATACAAACTAAAAGTGTTAATACAAAGTAAAGAACCAATAATTTTTATAAATTGTAAGCTTTTCATAAATATTAGGGAAAAAATCTTATGGCAGAAAGCAATGTGATTGATACACTTCCAAGTAGTTGAGCTACAGGGACAAAATATAAGATTCCTGCCAACATAGATATTCCGTTTCTTCCATGTATTTCTTATTTTGAAAGAATAAGTTGGCATTTTGATATCTGCCTCAGTTTTATGTGTATTAAAGCTAACATAGGTCATTCTCTCAAGGTCTGTTAATCCCTTGGCATTGGAAATCATGAGTTTAAACCTTGACAGGGGTGGACCAGATGATTCAACAGAGCTGCCATCACATTGTTGTTTCCAAATACCTCTCTGCAGACCTATGCAGCCTGTGATGAGATGTTCTCCAGCCTCCAGTAAAATGAAAATGTAAGGAGTGAGTTTTTCACAAGCCAAATTTATAATTTAAAGGAACATCCTTTATTTTGAGATCACTTGCATACTCCATTTTTTTGTTCCAGATTTTCTTAAATTTGCTTTAATTTATTAAAAGTTGAACTCCAAAGTTTGTCTATGGTCATTCCTGAATAATTACTGTCCAGTGTGTTTCCTGAACTCCTTTTAGACAGGATTCCCAACTTTCCTCTGACCTAATTGAGCAGAACCTTCACATCCTATCAAAGCCCCACCCCTCAAGTATTTCTTGGAAGCCCTGGGATGTATTTAACGATGCCATCCCCATTGAATCTTTGGTGTGGCACACCAACCCTAGGAATTATTGTCCAAGTTCCACTCCCACTACCACGAGAGTGCTGCTCCTGTCTGTTCTCTCAGATGGCTGCAGTTTCCTGCTGGCCACTCATTGGCATCCACCTGGCAGTGGATATCAAGTTGGGAAAACTGCTCTTTCTTCTTCTTGTTTCTTTCTAAGACAGCCCAAAGCAGCCTTATTTAGAGCCTTTCATTTGGGTTCAAATACAGCCTTTGTGGTAGACTCACATGTTTACTCTCCTACTGTTATTGAAATGAGTAACTGTGTCAAGTTCACCAGGCTTAGCCTGCTCTCCCCAAGGGGAAATCCTTTCCAGGGAAATTATTCAGGACCTCGTGTTTAAAGACTTTGGTAAAACCACTCACCAGTACTACCAGCCAATGTGTCTGAACTAGAGCAATAGATGGAATATGAATTTTTTTCCAGAGGGTACAAATATATTTCCATCAGGCCTGTATCATCAGCTTGACAAATATACCTGAAGCCCAGCCATTGATAGAAGTCCATGCACAACTCAAGCGGAATCATTGCTATCATCATTTAGGAATGAAGTTTTGGAAATGGAAATAGTACCTAAAGATCTAGCCTCCGGTTCTTGTCAGTTATCCTTAGGCAAATTACTTAATTTGTTGAGACCTTAGTGACTTTATGTATAAAATGGGGATAAAAATAGTACCTATCTCCCATGTAAAGTAGATAGGTTAGTATCTTATAAGGGTACATAAGAGAGCATATACAATAAATCTTTACATATATGTCAGATATTATTATTATGATTAACTCTGTCACACTGCCTCCTAAGGTGGAAGCATATGAATATTCTTAATTGACTTGGGCTAGTGCATTCTGACAGCACTTCTTTTAATTCTTTTAAAGACATACATAATATCTTGGAAAAGAAAATTAATTAATTATGTTGGATTACTACATTTACTTTAAACCTTATTCTGAAAGGTTTTAAAATACTCACAGAAGATATATTGGAATATAATATGCACATATATATCAATGAACTATAATAATGTCTTATATTACTAGATGCATAAAATTGGTAATAGCATTACATCAGACGATGGGATATATAAGCTAATAGAATGGAAAATTTTCTTAATACTACGGATTATCCATACCCTTCTTGCTTATTTACCTAGCAAGTGGCAGGGAAATTCAAATGACTGCTCACATTGTATCTTTAGTTCAAGTCACGGCTCAACCTCACAGAGGCACAACTGACAATTCCAGATGTTCATTAGTCATGCAACCATGGAAACAGACCCCACTGATCAGTTTGTAAGCTGTGGACAGGTCATGGAATTATCTTGCCACCATACAGATAAACAAAACATATGTGCTATTAGTTTAGATCTGAAGATAGAATTTGCATGTGAACTTAAAAATCAAACAAGAAGCTACATAAACTGTAAAAGTTTAGAGAGAGAGAAAAATATAATACAAACTTTGAGGACGTAAATAAAGGTAAGTCATAATGCAGAAGAGAGCCTCATTTTTTACAGTAGTATTATTATATTTGATTATTGCATGGAGCAGACACATGCTGGCTGAAATTATGTCTAGCATTTTACACTAGTGGATTGGACGGGCCAGAGGCTTGAAACCTTGTGGATTTGTGGCTCTTCAGATATGCTTCTGTATTGGAATGTGTTTGTGTTTGCTTTTATTTGTTTTTAATTTAAAAAAAAAAATGAAGAAAGAGTTTCTGCCTTGGTAGATTTTCTTTGGAAACTCAGACAGGGCTCTTGAGGGCTCTGTGGCTCTTTTGTGATGATAAACCAAAGCTTTGAGCTTGTGCTAGTTGGAATTCCAGACACTAAAGAAGCCAACTTTAATTATTATTATTGTTTTCTACAGAGCTGAGCCGCTTTCTGATTATTCAGGTTTATACTAATAGTCTTCTAACATATTGCTTTTTTTTTTTTTTTTTT
>NW_016803360.1:522907-530321 GCF_001698545.2 Rhinopithecus bieti
TTTTTTTTTTTTTTTTTTTTTTTTTAGCTAAGCTCGGACTACAAAGCAAAGCAGGAGAAACTTCACAATAAGGTTTCAGAGGTGCCAAGTTTTTGAGTCTCCATGGAATGTACCTATTAGTGTAGGAAATGTTATTGGGAGGGAAATATTAATAAAAGCAGGTCCTGCAGTGAAAAACAAGTTTCTCAAACTTGTGGAAGAGATTGTTACCTGGGAAAGATGGTAGCTGAGATAAACTTGGATTCTATGAATTAGTAAGTTTGCTGCAATATCTGAATCTCTAAACCAATACACTAATTGATAATCATAGAATCTGAGAGTTTTAAGGAAACTTACAAATTTTCCAATCGAATCTTAATCTTCTGCAAGAACTAGCTGCACCATGTCTCCAATAGATTACTCAGTTTCTACTTAATCATACAACCTAGCAGAAATGTCACTGTCATACAAGACAGTCCGTTCCAATTTTTAACAACTCTGAAAGGAAGTCTAGCCTCACACTAGGGCAAAAGTTATTTCGTTTTTAAATTTGATCCAGTGTTCATAGTTCTGTCCTCTGAAGTTACTTTTTCTTTCGTGTAATACCTGTCAATTATTTAATGTAGTTGTTATTTCACTTATTCCCTAAATTATTTTCTTGTCAAGAGTTCTAACCTGCAACCATTTCTCTCCTTTACATTAAATTCAGTCAAATTAACATTAATTGAATGTAACCATGGGCCATACTCTGTAGCAGAATCTCAGAATACAAAAATGATCTACAGTCTGTAGTCTTGAGAAATCACAACTGGGGCAGGGAGACTGAGAGACATACAATCTTATCATTGCAATACATTCTAACAAATGTGAAATAGAGACTTGCATAGGCTGGAGGTGGCCTGGAGTGATTAGATCTGCCTAGGGAAGCTGGGAAATCCATGTCTAAACAATAGAATTTTCTCACATGAAAAATTAAGGAAAGGCATTTCAGGTAAACCAAAATAAGTGTGTAAGACATTGCTGTGTGTAAAGCAAATTGTGTTAGGAGAACGGGGCACATATACAGCGTTTTAAAATTTTCAATATGAAGCTTCAGTGGACCCGGAGATTTTATTTACTTAATCAACTGGGGGCTTTTTTCCAATCTTCTAACCTGTCTTGAATTTCCATCTCCTTTTAAAATGTTTATTTTCCTTTTCTAGTTTAAGAATAATCTTATCTCACAGGGGAGAGAGAGTGACATAAAAATTGAGGATTGGTTGATGTCACAATATTCTTGAACACCAGACCCTCCTATCCCAATCAACTGGTCTATTCCTTTCTTTTCTTGATTCTTACACCCCAAATAACTTTAAAATACTTTCATTCTTCAGATTCTTAGCGCATCACGGGCTTTATCCTTACCAACACGATTCCACTCCTACTCTTCCATTTGTCAGTAATCATTTACCCTCACTGTATTTCTTATTTTTATTCATATAAAATATTCCTTGAGAGAGTTATCAGTGCTTTTTAAGTGAATTACAATAGTTAATTATTTAACACTTATTAATAGTTGTTTCAAGAGCTTTAGATACATTATTTCATTCAGTCTTTACAATAGGCTTATGAAATGATTATTGCTATTTTTCACAATTTACAGATGAAGAAGTAAGTTCTGAGAAGATACACAATTTAACTACAAAACTTCATTTTAGTACTGGCTTTTAAAATCTACCTTTTATTCACAAAATTGTGACTTTTAAATCCTTCCCATTTTTTACATCTTGGCCTTATTCATAATTGAAAGTGAGAAAATGTCATTTTATTTCCTGCTTTTTTTTCTATCCTAGAGCATATAACCATGTGAGCAATCTTCTTTTGAACATTTTGAAACCCCATTTTTGTTTTAGCCAAACACCCCCAGAATGACCTCATGTGCAGATGCTCTATGGAGGTTCGTAGCTGAGCCCAATAAGTAAGAAATTAAACTGAGGCTCCTTTGGATGATTACTGCAATTCAAATGACTTATTTCTTGGAATTCATGGTTCTTATTTATACATAATTGCTTATTTTAAGTCATATGGCCAAATCAGGAATGATAAAGTAAGTGCCAGAATTTAAACTTAAAATTACAAAATTAGAAAATTACAGGAATAAACATGAAGCGTCTTCATTAACTCCTGAAATCCGGTGTTTTGTGTACCTTTTGCTGATCTCCCAACTTTGCAGACTCCCAGGCCCTCATCCAATCCAGGGATGCCCATTGGGTAGCCAGAGATCTTACCGTCTCTTAAGTTATTAAATACCTCTGCCATTACTTTAGACCTAAAAATAACTCGGGCTTGGGATCATCGTAAAAATTTGCTTGCAGATGCTAAAAATACAAATGGGAAATTCTGTTATATTAGCTTTTATAAGATGTAAAAAATGTGTTCTGTCAAACCAAAAGACATACTTGGGAGACTTTTATGGATAAGAAGGATGGCAACTTATTGGAAGACAACAAGGGGAAATTGAGCTGGAAGAGGAACAAACAGAAGTGAAGTTGGAGACTTTGTTAAAGGAAAGTACACTTGTTATTGGTCTGCAAGATATAATTCTTTTTGAAGGAAAGTAAGCTTACGAAAGCAGGACGGTGTCTGTCCTGCTTTTGTTCCTGAGAACATGAGAAAAACAGTGGGAACATACACATTCTATCAAATGATCAGTACATGAAGCAAATTATATCCTGTTAACAGACAAAATTGGTACCACAGACATGGTGATGGGTCTGAAAGAACACACAAGATGTATTAGAACAGATATGTAGTTTTAAAATGATCTCCTATATAACTGGTTGCCTTATATAAAAGGAATCACTGAGAAGCATTTCTGATCTTGTTCCTAATTTTGTTATTTCTTCTAATGTGAAAATGCCTATCAGGCATTTCTTATAGAAAGCTAAAATAATGTCCTTGCCAATCCCAGTAGAGGAGAAAGGAATAACTCCTGGGGAGAAAGAAGGGGGAAGAAGAAGGTGTGAAGAGTGTTGAAGTAAAGGAATGCTGTTTTGGCATCTCATCCATGTCAGTGACAGCAGGTGCCACAGAGGAAAAGACAACCAAATAAAGGGCAAGGAAACCAGGAGAGCAGACACAAAGGGGGAAACCGATCCCTCTGCCCTGTGCCTCATTAATCTTGTCAAAAATATTTGCTGCTGAGAAATGCTAATCTTCTCACTCCCCAGAGTAGCCTCCCTCACAAGAATGTTTTAAAGTCCTAGTATATCTAATGACTGAGTCATTTAATAAATTACTTACTTACGTTACTATAAAAGCTAGTCCAGCAGCTGTAATGTACATGCAAAGCACTAAATCCTTTTACCTGACTTTCTAAAGGTTTCTCTAAATCATATTTAGTGACAGGGTGAGGTACACAGGAATCAGGATTTAGTGGCAGGACATACTTCATGCTGTTTCGAGTAGGTCAGGAGGTCTGACTTGGATTTCTTCCCAGTAACCTGATCTAGGTGAATCAGCAGGTTATAAATGAAAGTCAGTTTCTAAGATCTCCTGACTTTCTTCAACTATCAGGAACTTTACAGGAACCTGGTGAGAAACAGGAAAAGACAGAGATAATAAATACTATTGACCAATATTATGGTATTGCAATTTCTCTTTCCTAATACAATGTAAAATGTAATGCCATTTTTGTACAAGCTAATTATTTGTATAGATTCCTGATTTTGTTATTTTTATTGTTAGCCTGAATAAATACCTAAATGACTGGAAAATGTTTAAGAGTTCACAGCCTTTTCTAGGTCACAAAGTATCACATTAGACAGTGGGTCTTCCAAGGGCAGGTTCTAATACTTTCATATGTTTCTATCACTCATCATATGAAAATTCCTCCTTTTAAACCCTCACTTTAAATCACAGGAGGAAAGACAAGTTAGAAAAAGGGAACAAAGGAAACAAAATGTATTGGAAGACTTGTCACATTCAAAGTATTGACATTCATTGCCCAGCTTCATTCTCACAGCAACTTTTGGACAAATTAAGAAACTTCTGCTCAAAGAGAGTCACAATAGCTATAGTAAAATTAGTGTTTGACTCTAGCTTTGTCTGATTGCAAAGCCTGAACTGGAGGTAAATGTCTGGTGTAAGCAAAATTCCATTGCCCCTTAAACTGTACCTCACTGATAATTGTCTTCTTGTCCTTCCCGTAGCCTGGTTCCGCACCAATTTCTGCATCAATTTATGTCGTATTTCTAAAGGTTATTTTTTCCCTCTTTGTTATTATTTTTAGTTAAAAGATTTCTGAGTTAGCATGGCTTAGTAAATCAAAAATTTACATCTACACAATCTCAGAGAAACCCAAGGGCACCACAAGCACCACTAGTGACATGTTTCCTTTGTTGTAAATGGGCAATAGCACTTACTGTTTTAGAATACCATGAACACATTGGTGTGGGTCAGCATAGAAAAATTATATGAAATATGAAGAAACTATCTAATTTTTCTCATCATATTGAAATGGCAGTAATAATAATAGCTCACAGATACATTATGAGATTGACAAACTACCACATGGAAAGCGCAAAAGGCAGCTCACAGCATAGGATAAGTGTTAAGTCAACACTAGCTTTTATTAATGATGTTTTTATACTTATGATTAAGATTATTGGGTTCCTGTTCCCTGAGATTTAAGGGTTCACTAGCTCCAGAACCACACAGTAAAATGGTTCCTCTGTTTATGTCCCTTCCAATGTCAATTTCATTGCTTCTGTTTTATATTCCAGGAGTGTGATTGGTGATTAATAAGGTAAATATAAGAATAAGATGTAGATGATAAGAAACTGGTTATATTTGCAAATACAGCCTTCAGTAACCTGTATATTTATAAATAACTTGAGATTTCTGCCCCCATATGTACCAAAACAATAACTGAAATACAGTTTCTACACAACCACCTCCCAACCCTTTCTTACCCCCTAAAATAACTTAACAGGAGACTGCATGACCATAGCTGAATAATAAGGCTCGCCTGTAACGGTTACCTTTTTCTGAAGGTCCTAATATGTTTCAGGAATGTCTATCCTTGACCTTGCTAGTCCACTCCTCTGAAATGTCTTATTTTATTTTTATGCTTGTTGTGTACTAGGGTGAGGACAGGCAGGTAAAGGTTAGGTTGTGTGATATTCAGAGGCTGGAAATTGAAACCCCCTGTTTCTCACAGCACAGATGTGGTGCAGACAGCCCGGGCCTCTACATTTCCTCACTGTGCCCTAAAAATGACCTTAACCCTGACATAGAAAGAGAAGCAACATCACTGTGAAAGGCTGTTGTTGGCAGGCTGTGTGAGAGGGAGCAGTTTTCTGAGTGTGGGGCTGTGTCCCATTGGCCTCTCCTGTGTCATGACACTTCCAGTCTCTCCAAGTTGACCTGGATCCTCTGAAGCCAAAGAAAGGTCAAAGTTAATTCTTTGTGTCCATCAAACTCATTTTATGAGTTGTTTTTTTTCCATGAACCAGTGAGGAAATGATTCAGATCAATACTTTCTCTTCAATCTTAAAATATATTGGAAAAATTTTTTTTTCTTTTAGGATATTTTACCCAAACAACCTCTGCCTTTCTACCATTTGCTTTATTCTAATAAATAAATAAAATATATGTGTATATATGTATGCATGTTCATATATACAAAATAATCAAACCAAAACAATAATCACCTCAACAAACTGTGTTTCCTTTGAATTGTTTATTTTTATATATTTCACATCTTTAACAATTGTAAACCAAATGATAATAATAAATTTATTTTAGCTTCTTTAAAGATTTCAATATCTTGTTTTTCTTCTTCATTTAAAACAGATGTTTATGTTTATATGATGTCTAGATTTTATAAAGTCCAGGTAAGAGAATGCTTTCATTTTTTCTTTCTATATTTCTCAGGATAGAATAATGGAAAGTGATCAAACTAGGAAATGGAAGCGTTTAAGCAAATGGAATTTTTTTACCAAAATTTATTAAAACAACATGAACAGGTTTTCTTTTTTAAAAAAATTGACTGACAAAGTTAGTTTTGTAAAGTATTTCTTGCAACTATTTAATTGAATTCCAGTCTTATGTAGTATAATTCAATTCTTATGTAGCGTAGCCTCTTCTTTGCAAGAAAGCATCATTTTAGGGTCAGAGCCATTTCTCAGATGTTCACCTTACTTTCTGTAGTAAGGCTTCAACATGCTTGTGACTGCCTATAACCCTTCATCTTTCAAGGCCTGTGGATTCTGAAAACAAAAAAATGAAAGAACAAGACCTCTGACAGATTTCATCGGCTTCTTGTAAGACCAATATCAGTCAAAGGAAGTATGATGACTTATCAGAGGTAAAGTGGTCCTCTATTGTTCTTTACTCTGAAGTACTTGCTCAGAAAGATACCTTTTTTTCACTTTATTTTATTTATTTATTTTTATTTTTATTTTTTATTATTATACTTTAAGTTGTAGGGTACATGTGCACAACGTGCAGGTTTGTTACATATGTATACATGTACCATGTTGGTGTGCTGTACCCATTAACTCGTCATTTACGTTAGGAATATCTCCTAATGCTATCCCTCCCCACTTCCCCCTCTCCGCAATAGGACCTGGTGTGTGATGTTCCCCTTCTACTTATGGCTAGTCAATTTTCCCAGCACCATTTATTAAATAGGGAATCCTTTCCCCATTTCTTGTTTTTGTCAGGTTTGTCAAAAATCAGATGGCTGTAGATGTATGGTATTATTTCTGAGGGCTCTGTTCTGTTCCATTGGTCTATATATCTGTTTTGGTACCAGTACCATGTTGTTTTGGTTACTGTAGCCTTGTAGTATAGTTTGAAGTCAGGTAGTGTGATGCCTCCAGCTTTGTCCTTTTGACTTAGGATTGTCTTGGCAATGCGGGCACTTTTTTGGTTCCATATGAACTTTAAAGCAGTATTTTCCAATTCTTTGAAGACAGTCATTGGTAGCTTGATGGGGATGGCATTGAATCTATAAATTACCTTGGGCAGTATGGCCATTTTCACAATATTGATTCTTCCTGTCCATGAGCACAGTATGTTCTTCAATTTGTTTGTGTCCTCTTTTATTTTACTGAGCAGTGGTTTGTAGTTCTCCTTGAAGAGGTCCTTTACATCCCTTGTAAGTTGGATTCCTAGGTCTTTTATTCTCTTTAAAGCTATTGTGAATGGGAGTTCATTCGTGTTTTGGCTCTCTGTCTATTACTGGTGTATAAGAATGCTTGTGATTTTTGCACATGGATTTTGTATCCTTAGACTTTGCTGAAGTTGCTTATCAGCTTAAGGAGATTTTGGGCTGAGACGATGGGGTTTTCTAAATATACAATCATGTCATCTGCAAACAGGGACAATTTGACTTCTTCTTTTCCTAACTGGATACCCTTGATTTCTTTCTCTTGCCTGATTGCCCTAG
>NW_016803360.1:530967-580732 GCF_001698545.2 Rhinopithecus bieti
CAAAAAAAAAAAAAAAAGAAAATTCTTATCTTTAAGAATGTTGAATATTGGCCCCAACCCTCTTCTGGCTTGGAGAGTTTCTGCTGAGAGATCTGCTATTAGTCTGATGGGCTTCCCTTTGTGTATAATCCGACCTTTCTCTCTGGCTGCCCTTAACATTTTTTCCTTCATTTCAACTTTGGTGAATCTGATTATTATGTGTTTTGGAGTTGCTCTTCTCTAGGAATACCTTTGTGGCGTTCTCTGTATTTCCTGAATTTGGATGTTGGCCTGCCTTACTAGGTTGGGGAAGTTCTCCTGGATGATATCCTGCAGAGTGTTTTCGAACTTGGTTCCATTTTCCCCGTTACTTTCAGGCACACCAATCAGACGTAGCTTTGGTCTTTTCACATAATCCCATATTTCTTAGAGGCTTTGTTCATTTCTTTTTACTCTTTTTTCTCTACATTTCTCTTCTTTCTTCATTTCATTCATTTGATCTTCAATCATTGATACTCTTTCTTCCAATTGATCGAGTCAGTTACTGAAGCTTGTGCATTTGTCACGTAGTTCTCATGTTATGGTTTTCATCTCTATCAGTTCTTTTAAGGACTTCTCTACATTGGTTATTCTAGTTAGCCATTCATCAAATCTTTTTTCAAGGTTTTTAGTTTCTTTGCACTGGTTATGTAGTTCCTCCTTTAGCTCTGAGAAGTCTGATCGACTAAAGGCTTCTCTCAACTCATCAAAGTCATTCTCCATCCAGCTTTGTTCCATTGCTGGCGATGAGCTGTGTTCCTTTAGAGGGGGAGATGTGCTCTGATTTTTTGAATTTCCAGCTTTTCTGCACTGCTTTTTCCCCATCAAAGGCAGATAAAACCCCATGGTTTTATCTGCCTTTGGTCTTTGATGATGGTGACATACTGATGGGGTTTTGGTGTGGGTGTCCTTTCTGTTTGTTAGTTTTCCTTCCAACAGTCAGGACCCTCAGCTGTAGGTCTGTTGGAGTTTGCCTGAGGTCCACTCCAGACCCTGTTTGCCTGGGTATCAGCCACAAGGCTGCAGAAGATAGAATATTGCTGAACAGCAAGTGTTGCTGTCTGATTTTTGCTCTGGAAGCTTTGTCTCAGGGTTGTACCCCACCATGTGAGATGTGAGGTGTCGGTCTGCACCTAGTGGGGGATGTCTCCCAGTTAGGCTACTCAGGGGTCAGGGACCCACTTGAGCAGGCAGTCTGTCCATTCTCAGATCTCAACCTCCGTGCTGGGAGATCCATTGCTCTCTTTAAAACTGTCAGACAGGGGCATTTACCTCTGCCGAGGTTTCTGCTGCTTTTTGTTTATTGTTTAGCTATGCCCTGTCCCCAGAGGAGGAGTCTACAGAGGCAGGCCAGCCTCCTTGAGCTGTGGTGGGCTCTACCCAATTTGAGTTTCTGGGTGACTTTGTTTACCTACTTAAGCCTCAGCAATGGTAGGCGCCCATCCCCCAGCCTCGCTGCCACCTTGCAGTTAGATCTCAGACTGCTGTGCAATGAGGGAGGCTCCGTGGGCATGGGACCCTCTGGGCCAGGTGTGGGATATAATCTCCTGGTGTGCCGTTTACTAAGACCCTTGGTAAAGTGCAGTATTAGGGTGGGAGTTACCGGATTTTCCAGGTGTTGTGTATCTCAATTTCCTTTAGCTAGGAAAAGGAATTCCCTTCACCCTTGCACTTCCCAGGTGAGGCCATGCCTTGCCTTGCTTCACCTCTCACTGGACAGGCTGCACTCGTGGACCAATGCCAACTGTCTGACATGACACGCCCCAGTGAGATGAACCCTGTACCTCAGTTGAGAATGCAGAAATCACCCGTCCTCTGTGTCGCTCACGCTGTGAGCTGGAGGCTGGAACTGTTCCTATTCGACCATCTTGGGTGCCCCACTCCGCCCCGCCAAGAAAGATATCTAAGAAGAAAATCCATTTCTACTGCAGATTCTAAGCCATTCCTCTGTTAAACATTGCTCTGTTAAGAATTTGTATATGGAAAGGGATATTGATGAATTGTTTTTGAATGTTCTAAATAATAAGAACTTATGTAAGCTGATGACTAATCACAGATTTTAGGGCAGTATGAGTTATATTCAAGTATACTTAAAAGGTGACCTTTCAGTTCATTCTCAACATCTTGGCCTGTGCTCTATGAATGGCAGGCCACTGACTTTAGACATGCTGTTGTGGTTCATTTTAGGCTTTCTTGGTTGCAGTACAGAAGGTGCAATGCCAGCAGTGCTTTTTCAGGAGCTCCCTCTGAAGAAGATCATGGCTCAGTTACCGTGGACACAAAGATGCTATGCAGTTTTTTATTCTTTTTACTTCCTTCATTATGTGCCCGCCCAGGAAATATATTTTCATTAGTAACTAGGTTTTGAAACATTTACCAAGACACCAACCTAACCTATTGCTCCCTAAACAAATGCCTTCAGTGTGTAATACATAGGTATATGCCAGTTTGAGCCAACCATGTTATTAGGAAACTAATAAATACATCTTGTTTGTTTCCTATTTAATAAGAAAAAGCAAGACAATATTGCTCATGCCAGATCAGGTTTTGATTGGTATGTGCTTATCCTTCATAAACAAGTGTATTTTATATGAAAAACCACAAGGGAAATATTTTTATTTATTTTATTAGTTGTACAAAAGCCATGTTGGCAACTGAAGAACCAATAAAATAAAATTGTCTCATGTGGTTCTTATTATGGAATCAAATAGTAATGTAAAAGGCAAGCACACACCAATCATAATTCCATCTGGCTGAAAGAACTGGAAAATGTGGCTCCATTTTCATTAGGAAAGGGAGGCATATATTTCATAATGTGTTCAAATGTGGCTCTAAAGGCACTCCCAGTACACTATTGCATTTTGTACCACTCATGGGGTGCCATATCTATTGATGCAAGTTAATGTAATCAAAGTGACTTGAAGGGAGAGGACTTCTCTTAGCCTTGCATCTGCATTAGCAGAGCACCAACAGAAGCTAGACCATCATTTCTTGGCATTCTGAGAAGAAATGCATGTTGAATCAGTAAGCAATATGTATAGTCCTTGCAATAGACACTTGGCATATTTGCAGCAAGTAAGTTGACATTCACGTAACCACCAAAAATAAATTCCAGAATGTTTAGTCTTTTCAATAACCAGACAAAACCATTCAAGCTCTGGACTTAAAAGACTGCACACATAAATGTTTTCTGAATTCCTTTAGTGCTGTCTTAGGTTTATCTTCAAGGAAATATAAGGGTAGCTATTATCAATAGAAGGTAGGTATTCATTTGTAAGAGGTTGGGTCAGCAAGACACTGCACTATTGAATCATGTCTGGGACAACATAGAGTGGTCATTTGGGCCTCTGGGAAGTGTGGCATGGAAGAGTACTAGTTCTTTCCTAAGAACAAGAAAGTAGCTAGCCCTGAGAATGAAGGTTGATTTACTTTGCTGAAACTGGTGCTCTAACCTTTGCTGGTGATTTATTTCTGAAGTCTTGCTTTTTTTTCCTTCTTCTTAATCTGTTTGTGAATAGATGACTAAGTGATCACGTCACCTAGAAATGTGTGTGAGTCTCCTGATTTTTGACCCATGTGTGCCACAACTAGGATGGAATGATTTCCCTATCCTGAACTTGTTTGGGAATACAGAAAAAATGAGATGTAAGTTTTTGACATATTTTGTTAAATAGGTACGAGACATGTATGACACATTTACTTGGCAGAAAAGTAAGTGCAGGAGGGGACTCAAGTCACACATAAGCTCTGGATTTATAATCCTACTTACACATCTGTACATTTTGTAAATTCACTTAAAATATAGAATCAGCAGACAAAAATTGAAACTTATGACTAAAGTAAATGTTTTTGAAAACTTAATATGGTGTTTTCATTAACAGCATCTATAATTACTAAATGTATCCAGAATCTACACTACTGGATGTGTTTATTTGGTAACTAAATGTCTGATCAAAGATATTATTGGACCTGAAATGACCTCTCCACTGGACATTAGTCAACCATAGAAGATGAGGTTTGGCTAGTATTCTTAAGAATCTAAGAGTAGATGCTAAGTGGGAGAAAAATTTATTTGACTTCTTGGGGTTTAATTATACCTGGAACAATGGAGACCATATATAAAAGGGACTGACCAGTTTCTGACACTATTTTTCTTCTTCTTTACTGAGAAAGGCTGACAAAGAAATGCTAGTGAGGTCCTGGCTTTGACATCAGGAGGTCCTGAATTTGAATACTAGATCTGCCACCTAATAACTGATGTTTATTAAACTGATGCTTTCCCTTTGGAAATCCAATGAAAGAATAGATCTTGAATATTTTTGCTTACCATTTTATCTCCAAAGGATCATCCTGTGTAAGGCATAGAAGAGATGTTCAATATGTAGTATTAGGGGAAAAAAAGTGAAGGTGAAAATATCTCTAAACTTAATCTTTCTTATTTTCCTAATTTATAAAATACTAACAGTTTTTTTGACACAGGGTTTTGCTGTGTTGCCCAGGCTAGAGTGCAGCGGCACAATCACGGCTCTGCAGCCTTGACCTCCCAGGCTCCGACTATCCTCCCACCTCAGTCTCCCGAGTAGCTTGGACTATAGGTGCATGCCACCACACCAAGCTAATTTTTGTATTTTTCTAAAGACAGGGTCCCACCCTGTTGTCCAGGCTGGTCTCAAACTCCTGGGCTTAAGCGAGCCACCTGCCTAGGCCTCCCAAAGTGCCAGGATTATAGGAGTGAGCCATCATGTCTGGCCACTAATACTTATCTTACAGGGTTATTTTAAGGATTAAATGTGATATTTTATGTATAAAACCTAGACTATTTCTTTACATAACACAGGTGAATGCTTAAAAGGTGTGATGGTAATTATTTGTTTGATAGGCTATACACCTGTATATGAAATACTTTAATTTTTTCTCTGTCTGATGCCTTCCTTGACTGTACTGAACAATTAATTTGCCCCTTGAAGGTGAAGATGAGGTACATTTTGAAGAAAGAAGAAAAAGAATGGGGACTTAGAAATAATATCATATACATTTGAAAGACACACACAAACCAAAACATTTTTGTTTTGCAAAATACCCAAACCCTAACCAGTGTTAATATATCTCCATCAAATGCCTAGAAGGCTTTTTTATATACATTCAAATATGTGTAGATTATATTGTAAAAATAAATTTCAATTCTGTTGATTTGAATTCAACAGGAACGAAGAGAGGAATAAATAATGGCATTTTTTTTCCTTTCATGAAGATAAACTTTTTGTCTTGAGCCCTGTTAGCCATATAATGTAGATCAGCATGAGTAAGAAAACAGACCAGGATGGAAAAGGAAGTACTGGTCATTTTAATGTTGTATTACAGGGTGATCAGCAACAGAGTGAAGAAGGGAACAGAGAAGGAGTTTGGTGAGGTCAATAGCACTGCAGATATGGGAGATAAAAAACGAAGCAAACTTAACCCTACAGAGTATGCCTGCCAGGAACTGCTGCCTTCACAGAAATGCAAGACAGCAAGGATGGAAGACACAGGTTTTCTGTACCAACTTTTGGGGCTTTGTACATAAGTGGCCCCAGGCCTCCTGTGTATGGGCCACTGATTAATCCTTTGAACAGCATTGCTTCTATTTTCTGAAAGCTGGGCTGGAGCTCAGCGCAGCCACCGTGCCAAGCCACTAGAAAGGAAAACCAGAACCGGTGCTGATCTTTCAGCACTGCGTTCCCATCTACACTGTTTATTTCTCTAAATCTTTTAACAATTAAAATACTCTCAATTAGTATACAGCCATCTTTATGATTTGCTATATTCTTTCAACTTTCAGTGTAACATTTTTTATTTTAACTTCAATTTACTTTTGATGTGGTGCATGTATACAATTTACCACAGAACCCATTTAACATTTAACAGCACGCTTCCTTTTTCCTTTCTCAAAGTATTTTAAATCACATGTTTCAAATTTTCATTGGATTCAGATATGGTTTCAGCAGATAGACAGTAAAACAAACAGAAACAAATTGCTTTTGGTAAACAGCGGAGATGTAGCACGAAGCAAAAGTTCAATTTACACTTTTCGTGTTTTGCTTACCCATTTTTTTGACAAAGGGTGCAATTTTTTTATTTTAACAGATAAGATCATCTCAACTAGAGGCAATAACCATACTGTTACAGCCTAGTTTTACCTTTGTTTGAGCCAGTGGTCTTTTCTTTGAATTATCACAGCATGTTAACATTTCTTTAACAGTTAGTACATGGTTGGGTGGGTAAGGGTTGTACTACAAAATCTCGTGTTTGTTTAAAATACAAAGAGCATAACTACCACCATCAGCATCAACACCAAAAATTCCTTGTTAAAAACAAGTGAACTAAAAAACAAAACAAACAAAAGAATGTCTGCAACTGCATTTCTTTTCAAAAAAAAAAAAAACTTTTATTTACTTTTTAATGGATACATCTAGTTAGTGAATACTATCATGACATTCCCTTCAGGTCAAATCAAAATCAGATAACATTTCTAACTGTCTACCAAACATGGGAC
Organism: Rhinopithecus bieti; assembly: GCF_001698545.2. NCBI lineage: Eukaryota > Metazoa > Chordata > Mammalia > Primates > Cercopithecidae > Rhinopithecus > Rhinopithecus bieti. The sequence goes on from NW_016803360.1 coordinate 537,518, forward strand.
TCTTTCCCTAGGAACTCAATCTTAGCACTAGCTATTTCCAGGAATCCACTGGGAAACTTCCTTCCTGTCATTCCAAGATATTTTAAGCAAGTAGAATCTTGGAGAATATAAGTAGAGGAAGATGCCATGGCAATGATGATGCTTCCTGCATGGATTGAGAATCTTAGTCTTCCCATGAGTCTCTGTTATGTTAAATGATGTACAGTTGAAACTTCTACAGAATGTTTTCCAGTAGATTAATTTGAATGCTTATTATACATTACCTCATTCATTTTCTCCAGACACACATTGAAAGAGAGGCTTTCTCCATTACACTTGGGGCTCAGAGATTAAGTAACTGGAATGCAGCCTCATGGGAGAGCAATCATTTGACTCCAGGCCTGAACGAAGCAACCGAGACCACATCCTGAAGAAATTTACCTGTACACAGAATAAAGGAGGAGAAAGGGGCAGGGAAGGAGAGTCAGTAGTTCAGTGTGAGTTCTGCTTTGCCCCATGTCACCTCCTTGACTAATCCTGATTTCCTTGCTCACTTAAAACTCTCCTTCCCTGAGTGAGTATATTAGCTTCTATTACTTCATAACAAATAACCACAAACTTAACTCAAAACAGCATCATCTATTTGCTCTCAGTTGTGTAGGTTCTACTTCTATTCAGAGTATAACAAGTTAGAAATCAAGGTGTTTCCTGGGATGAGTTTTCACCTGGAGGTAGTAGGGGAAGTTCCTCTTCTATATTCATTTTTCTTGTTGAAAGAATTCAGTTCCTTTCACTGGTGGGACTGATGGCTCCATTTCCTTGCTGGCTGTCAGCTGCTCCTGGGTCCTAGAGTTTCCTCTCCAATCCTTGCTATGTGGCTTCCATAGACAGTTCACCACATAGATGTTTGCTTTATTCCAGGCCAGCCAAAGCTTGTCTCTTTCCTCTTCTTCCACCAGATGGAGAAAATCCTGTTTTTAAAGGCTCACGTGATTCAGTAAGCCTTACCTGGATAATCGCCCTTTCTTACATTTAGCTGTACTATGTAGCATAACTTAATGACAAAACCAGAAATTAGAGCAGAAATCTTAGAAGCCATCACAGACTTTAGCCTGCCATAGTGAGACGTCATCTATAATTATTCAAATATTTAATATGTTAAATGACATTAGAGTAGGAAATAATTTATCCAGAGGGGATATATTCAACTTTTTCAGTGTATTATTAAGCACATAATTATATAATTAATAGAATCCATGAGAAAGACATTTTAGGGGTAGCACAGTAAGTCATTTTGGGCTAACAGTGAATATGCGAAGTTATTATTAAAGAATATACAAATCATTGACTGTATTTAATTTCCGGTTTATGTGATAAATATGGTAGCTTTTAAGTTAAAATGTTTATATAATGCTGGTCTACTATCAAAGTTGGTAATATAGCATTTATACAGGTGAAATTGTTGGAAAGAGGTTAAATAAATGCAATTTCTATAGGCCTGTGACTGCTGTGTGCCTCCTGGCTTTCCCCTTTTTAGATGGTAGTGTGTAAAAAACTTATCCTATTCTTGTTCAATCATTGAATATTGAATATTTGGGGAGCAAGTAGCTCATCTCTTTAGATATTATGTCTTTAGATCAAAATGAATGTTTCTGAGGAAGTTGTACTTGAGGAACTACACCCAAGGAGATTCACCTGAACCTTGACTGATTTAGATGAGGAAACCCTAGAGCAGATGCCACAGTGTGAGAAGACTTGAAAGTCTTAGGGAAGAGAATGAGTACATCTTGCATGTGGAAAGGTAGAAAGGATGTGAAGTTTTGTAGCCAGAGAGTAAACTGTGACACATTGTATTTTCCAAAGATGACCTGCATTCTTTCTTTACATTTTCTTTATTTTTGCTGTCAAATAAAAGTCATATCACATTTTTAACTGCCCTCAAAACATTGATACTCCTCCCACTGAGTGGTAAAGTCCATGTCCCCTCTCCCTGCAGTGGGTAGACTTTAGTGATTGCCTCAATTAATAGAGTATGAGAAAAGTGACACTACTTGACTTTGAGACTAAATCATAAAAATGTCATGTACCTTTCCCTTGCTCTCTTGGGACACTTGGTTTTGGAACACAGAACCATGTTGTGAGGAAGCCCACACTAGCCCATAGGAAAGACTATATGAGGAAGCTACATGCAAGTGTTCTGATTGACAGCCAAGTTGAGGTTCCAACCAAGAGCCAGCAACAATCACCAGACATGTGAGTGAAGGTGGCATGTTAATGAAACTGCCGCAGGGTGATTTTAGCCCCAACCATTGAATGATCCTCATCCTTAAAATCTTCCCAGCTGAGACCTCACAATTGTGGAGCAAAGAACAGCCATTCCTGCTTTTCCCAGTCTGAATTCCTAACCCACAAGATTTATGAGCATAATATAATAAATTTTCATCAAGTTTTGGGGCTAGTTTTCACCAAGTTTTGGGGTCATTGGGGTAGCTGTATAGCAGCTGAGCACTGGAAAATTAGAATAAATTATATAGTTAAACAATTATATTTCAGTCCTTGACTTTAGATAATTCTGCTAGGATAGTACTGGCTCAGCAAAGGCTATGAATCATGAATGTTATAAATATTATGAAAACTATCATTGACATCAACAAAAGTTATCACAGTTAAATTGACACACATTTAATTATATGCATAGTCATTGCTAAGTAAGTAGGCATAAGAACAAGGTACTTTAAATAAGTGATTATAATTGGTATAATATTTTTAAGTTTTTAATCTTACTGGTTAGTTTTGTGTGCGTGTGTGTTGCTTATAATTTATGGTAGATTTCTATGATACACTGATGTAAATCTAACCTGGACACTGCCAACACTGCTAAATTTCATTGCACTATAAAATCAGGTGACATAGTCCATCCCATCAAAAAAGAGCATATGAGCCTCTATAACTACTTTAAGTTTTGTCATACATAGCTAAGTGCAGGAAACAAGAAGCCAGAGACTCTCTATGAGGCAACTGTATGCAAGTCTCCAGGGGAAGCTGATAAAAAGTCTGTGTTACACTGGTGACTAGAGTGGCTCGAAAAAGAGGTGACACTCAGATGTCTTTAAAGTAATCAGATGGGCACAAAACGAATTGAGACGGTACCTAGAATCCTCATGTTTGGAAGCTTCATTGGATAGGAATTAGCTATAGAACAGAGTTATTTGTTGGGTAAACTCACAGGCATGGGTGGGAAGTTTATTCAGTGAAAGTAAGTGAATTAACACAAGAGCCTCAGATGTACAATTTTCAACCTACCTTAATGGTATCTTGTTTTCCTTAAAGCAGAAATTTAAAGACATTTATAAAATCCCCAGCATTGTGATGCAATAGAAAAAGTATTTCTAGAAAAGAGATTGGTATATATTCTCTGACCAATTTTTCCCTTTTCCAGTTAATCTGTTTTTTCTTGAACATTAAATGTTTAAGAAAATGTTTATTACACTAAATTACACTTGGTTAAACTGCCTAAATTGTGAGCTCTTAGAAAGATTATGAGGAAAGCTGTATTTATTGGTGGCCATGTAATTTTATTCTTAGATTATCTTACAGAGCCCTTAGATACCTTGGAAGATAATCTCTTAAATTTACTTTTGGGGATAATTTACTGCTTTTCTCCATTGGTAGAATGGCCTGTGTTTGTTTTGAGCTGTACAATGAATGATCTTTAGCAAGCACTGTTCATTCTTTCCTTGTCTACTAATGTAGAGATTAAAAGCTTTTGTTTTAGGGCTAGCATTAGAGATCTGCAGGGTGACTTAGCAAGGGCTTCCATCAAAGAAGAGGAAAGACAAGTATCTTTTCTCTGACACTTGGAGAAAGGGTGTCTCCTCCTGACTACTTTCTCTTTCCATCTTAAGGTGGAAGAGAAAGTTGGGATGCAATCCGATAAAGTAAACATGCAGAAAAGTAAAAATAAACAACAAAACTGGAAAAAAAAAAAAAAAAAAAAAAAAAAAAAAAAAAAAAAAAAAAAAAAAAAAAAGCCACAAAGCAACAACACAAAATCTCAACTAGGAAAATCTTTCAAAATATCAATGGGTTTTGAAAAATTTAGAAAAATAAAGAGGTAAAATCAACTACCCAACAACAAACAAGCAACACAGAATTCCTGCCTGCCAGATTTTGCATCCTGTATGAGGAGCAGGCTATCAGGAAGGTCCAAATAACTCTTCTTCGGAGATGCAGCTCTCATGCCTCTGTTATGTAAGTGGTAGAGCTGGACAATCAGCTTTTGTGCCATACAAGGAATTATTTTCACTGTAGTGAAACTGCCTTTGCAAAAATATGACAGTAAGAGAAACCTGACATGGCTGACTCCATCTTGGCTCTAGCCTTGTGTCTATTAAACGCTTTACTGCAAAGCCATGATCTCTGTGAGCTGATTTTGTTTGTTCAGTGGTCAGGAAGACCCTGTTGGGCAGTTACAGTAGGTCATAATGAATTAACTTCCCTTATCTCATCAGCACCTTATCAGCCCCTAAACACTGCATTCCCAACATTTTGATGTTTCCCTTTCAGAAACAAGTAATTCAAAGTAGACATTTCTCCTGAGGTTATGTACTTGGTGAGAACAAACCTCCAGGTATAGAACACGCGCTCTCATACCTCCACACCACTGTGGGGTATAGTCTTTGAGGCAATATCAAGATGTTAAGTACTTTTCCTTATTACAATATAATATAAATTTAGGCCATCAAAATTCATTGCCTGCTCTCTGCTCCTACCCTGAGACCCCCATAAACTCTTCTGTCATCTCCTATGCGTCTTCTAATCCCATTTTGGGTTCTCAATCTCTAACATAAGAGAGCTACTGCATCTATAGCCTCATTTTAGGCTGGTGCCTTAAGTTCTAGAGATTTTTAGCAGCAGAAATTTGGGGTGAGAAGTGAAAGTCAACACCCTATAGGGAGGAGTACCTGAAACTGAAAAGTGAGCTCAGGAGAGGGGATAAAGCATCAGGAGAAAGGATTTGACTGTGTGCAGAGAGGAAGTGTTTGGCTAGAAGATTAAAAGACTTCAAAACTAAAGGACAGAGATGTGAAGAGGAAGGAAGGAATTAACACCTCCCACCTATGTCTGAAGTCCCTTTTAAATGCAGCCTTCACACCATCCAAAAGGCTAAAGCAGAACTATCTGTAATTTAACTTTAAAGTAACTGATGCTTTCAAATGGAGATTAAATGCCAAATAAGTAAGGGAGGTAACACATTAGAGTTACACCACCAACTCCTGAGAGGTAACACATCAGTGTGAATCAACCCCAATCAAAATGCAAATTATGTCTGATTATTTCCTGCTTTTTTATAGGAAAGGAGTTGGGATGTAACTAGGAACAAATAGAGATAGAAAAGGAAAGACTGGTGCCATATATATGTAAAATTTACATATTATATATAATTTTTAGGTTAATAAAGGGCATTTATATATGACATACGTATATAAATTAATATAATATATACACAAATGCCCTTTCTTAACCTAAATGTTTTGCCTTATCCAAAGACCAGAAAATGAGTAAACAGAAATAAATTCAATATGCTAAGTAATTATACTGCTTTATATTTTTTATTATAAACTTATGGCTTCAAACACCTTTTCTCATGTAACCTTCCCAATAAACTTATGCTCTCATATTATCATTCCCAATTTCAGGATGATGAAACTAGGGTACAAACAGTTTAAGCAACTAACAGATAAAGCAACCAAGGAATTAACAGAGCCTGTTTTGAGACTCAAGCATTTTGTTTTAGTTCCTATGTTCTCTCCATTCCACAAGAGCTCCTTACCATTTGTGCTGCCTGGCCTCAGAGGATCGGTGCACAGTGGCTTTGATATCCTTCACCTTCTGAGTATTATACCATCAAGTAAACTCTGTGCCCTATCTTCCATATTATAAAAAGAGTTGCCTGGAAAACTGAGGAAGCATTCTGATGCAGTGGCTGGCACATAGCGTTGTCATGGCATTCTGATTATGCTTTTGTTGCTTTTGTTTGTTTGTTTTTGAGAAAATAATACTATATGGAGTACTCATGATCTAGGGCTGATGGCTATACTAAAGGGAATCATAAAGAAAAACCAGCATTTCGATACTTTTAAATTTTTGTTTTTTATCTCTTAGGTAAGGACAGTATGATTGAAACACTATTATTCACATATTTTGAAGCTAGACAAATATGATGCAACCAATTATGAAGTAAGTATGATAATTTCAGTGGATAAATTACAGCTTTGTAACTTTATAATAATGGCAAATTTTTATCCAGTGCTGACTATGTGCCAGCCACTGTCATGTGAGCTAGGTACTACCATTAATCAGCATTTTACCAAGGAGGAAACTGAGGTTAGAATTGTTAAGTAAGTTGTGTGAGAGTTCATAGTGAGCAGTAGAGCTAAAATTGGGAACCAGGTGATCTGGTTCCAGAATTCACACTGTGAACTATGATGCCAAACACATACTGCATCCCTACTTTAAAAAGTGAGAATCCTAACTGTACCTCATTTTAGGATAAGTCAACTCTGCCATTAACGAACTGTGTAGTTACTGTGCATTGTCCATATACGCTGCATTCTTCCTGAATTCATGGGCCTCCTTAGTGACTAATTGTTGTACTTCATTTTGATAGCTCTATTTTTTCCATTGTTTTGCATCTTTTGCAGATGCAAAACATTTGGGTCTGTGTTTCAGTCCAAAATATAACATGGGCTCGGGATATACTCTTTGAAAGACTTATCTAATTTATTTAATGAATAGATGAATAAATGAAAGAGTGAATTAGAGTGAATTATCACGAGATAGCAAAATGTTTATAAACCTGCCTGGACAGAATTTTCTGGGAAAGAAGTTTCTGTTCAAAGCTTCCCCTGAAATGAACTCCATAGAGAGGTCATGTAGGAAAAGTACAGGAATGTAGCTAGAAACCTGGAGTGAGAGTATAAACTAACAAATGTAGTAAGTTAATTTCCCTAAGCTTTATTCTTTATTTCCTTACCTATGAAATAAAGGATTGGCTTATGATTTCTTTTTTTTTTTGAGACGGAGTCTCGCTCTGCCGCCCAGGCTGGAGTGCAGTGGCCGGATCTCAGCTCACTGCAAGCTCCGCCTCCTGGGTTTACACCATTCTCCTGCCTCAGCCTCCCGACTAGCTGGGACTACAGGCGCCCGCCACCTCGCCCGGCTAGTTTTTTGTATTTTTTAGTGGAGACGGTGTTTCACCGTGTTAGCCAGGATGGTCTCGATCTCCTGACCTCGTGATCCGCCCATCTCGGCCTCCCAAAGTGCTGGGATTACAGGCTTGAGCCACCGCGCCCGGCCGGCTGGCTTATGATTTCTTTGATACTTCTCAGTTAAAAATTATATGTTATGATTCTGTAAATTATAGCAAGGTTTCAGTGACCAATTTTTTAAAGCCCTAAGCATTTTGTTTTTGCCAGTTGACTTTTGCAGAGCTCATGAATACCAAATCATTCCTCTCTCTCTCTCTCTCTTTTCCCTCTCTCTCCTGCTCCCTCCCTTCTTCTCTCTCTTTCTTTCAAAAAAAAAAAAAAATTCCCCAAGTGGTACAGTTATTTCTCAGACTCTCTCACAGCTGAAATTATTTAGCACATAAAAACCTCAAACCAATAAGTGACATATCCCTTGTAAAGTATTCATAAGCTATTCAACCAACATTAAAAGTGGAAAATAAGTCTTTGCTCATAAGGGGACATTGGCAAAGACTAAATAGACTTCTATGAAGTTCAGAGGGTGAAGGCCAGATTACATCATTATCAAAGCTAGATAGTTTCTCTCAAATAATTGGTAACAAGAGAGCCATCTTCATTTCTTGCTGTGCATGTGGAAATCTCTTGGACAATGATGGAAACTTCACGAAGAACTGAGCATAGAATTCTTCTTTTACTTATTTATTTATTTGATTTATTAAGTATTCCTGAGCCTCTGGAGACATGAACATAGCTGTAAAAAATACTGGTACACATTAATCTAGTCCCTTTCCCAACCTCAAAGTTGGAATTCTCCATATCAATCAGACAGAAGCCTGGATTCAGCCCAGGATATTAATGAAATTTGCATTCTCATTTTGCAGTCCTAAACAGATTTATATTCATTAACACATTTTCCTCTCTGATCACTGTCTAGAATGCTTCAGGTTTTAAATGTTTATTTTGTTTTCTAATTCCTTTTCTGCTTCCAAAGGTCAGTTGTATTGAAAACAAAGAAGGATTGATGGGGCTTTTTTCATCAGACCTTAAGTCTTAAATGCATTTTCATTAGGGAGTATGTCCCCAGGCACTAAAGAGAAATAGGGGAGAGAAACTGGCTGGCAATTTTTTTGGTAATATGTATCCTGATACTTAATATTGATAGTCATATTATTGCTAAATCTACTAAAGCAGGAGGTATTGGTTACCAGCAGGAATTGGTGACCTACCTGTTCCTGTTCTTGAAGCAAGGTCATTTTCAAAGGTTATGTGAGAGAAGGGCACGAGACCCATAAAGTCATGTAGAACCCCATGCTTAGAAGGGCTCCGTGCTTGGTTTAATGTTTGCTACTGCAGTCTTGAAAGTCTTCATAATTTTCAATAGGAGGCCTTCATTTTTATTTTGAACTAGACATTATCACTTATATAGCATGTCCTTCTTAGGCATATAATCTCATTGAGTAATTCAGTATTTTATTTTTGTACCATGGCTAATTAAATTAGGAAAGCAGTAGCAGCTGCCACTCTACAATTTCTATGTATCCAAAACTATATGATGGATGAAGTTCTTGATATAGGGTATTACCTTGAAACCTGAAGACATCATTTTTTTCTCATTTTAAAGAATAAGAAATTTGAGCTTCAGAGACTTAAAAGAGCTTGCCTAAATGTAAACAAGTGGTAAATACTGGAGACAGAACTTAGAGCTATGCCTTCAGCTTCTAAGACATGCCACTTTCTGTGAGTGTTTGCTTTAAAGTCCTATTGGAGTATGGGTTCACGGAAGATATCATGCTGCAGGTGTAATCTATAAGAGTTTCAGAAAGACTTAGATGGAATTTTTCAACCAAAATCTAAAATATGATAGGGGAATTTATTTGGTCTATGAATGGCTTCCTAAATGTGAGAGGATTTCTTAAACCATGGTAAGACAAGATAACTCAGAATTGATTTACTTTTCTTATAAGTAAAGATACAACTTTATTAATCATCTCTTTGACAATGCAGACTATGCCTTGAATCTTCAGAACACATGACATCTTCAGGGTCTCATGACTACATAGTGAGTCATTAGAAAAATTGGTTAAAATGGAGCTTTCTATCTCTTCTCTATTGTGAATTAAGTATTAATACCATTTTATATTTCTCATACCATTTTTAAGATAGATAAAGGTATCCTTCCCAGTCACTACTCTTCACAAATGTTCTCTTTTAACCTCTCCAGTAGCTCCAATGTCATTGATCCTTTCAGTGGTCACTGTAGAACATTATGGACATCCAAGCATCTGACCAGAAGGAAACCCCTTTGTCAAATCTTCTGTTTCTTTCGTCTTTTTCCTTACACTTCATGATAATATTTGTAACGGTTGCCAGTGCTTACCACATTGTGAACTTTCCTTGACATTGTTGGATTTCTTTTTCTTCTAAAACTTAATTTAAATGAACTTGTAGACTAAATATTTGCTGTAGGTCATTTACTTTTTTCCTAATGCTGATTCTCCCTTCAGCCAAAATTGAACTGCTTTAAGTTCTTATTTTTAATGAATGATAAAAAAAGTTTTAACCAATTATATTTTGCCTTCTTTACCAATGAGGAACGCAGCATGCTCCTTTAATAAATAAGAGCTTATATATGAAGACAAGTAGTTGCAAAATCTCTCCTACAATGGGCAGTGGTGAAAATAAAGGTCAATTTAAGAGGAGTTTCTAATAGGCTGATAAGGTTTATGTTGCCTTTGGAAAGATTGCATGTTACAGTGAATGGAGAAATAATTATATAGTCGCCAATTTTAAAATAATGAGAAATATATTTTATATATGATCAATAAAATCTCTTACTAACAAATAATTGTTGGGAAAACAAATAAGCTTTCACATTTTTTATATTGCTTATCTTCAGCTAATATATTTTAGGTATTCAACAAATAGTTGTTGGACTAGCAGATGTATTTTGAAGCATCTTATCTCGTTTGTCTTCAGAATATGACTTAGAACTTCATCTGTTCCCTCTGCCTTCAATGCACAGGTACGTACACCCATCAGAAAAAAAACACTAAGAAACAGAGAAGAAAGTTTGCAGCTAAATTATACATAATTTCGATTGAACTACAGACTTACTTTTTTTTTAGATTTTTAATATAACAGAAGTTATTTTCACACAGAGGGAACAACATAATAATTTTTAATTATATAATTTGAGCCCCTTTCCAGGGAGAATACAAGTTATGCCCCTGCCCTTTAAAAAAAAAAAAATCCACCAGAGAATAGGGAGCAGTGTGATGGTGCTACAGGCTGGCAGTTCTTTCCTGGGAGTCTCCCCACCTCTTTCATTATGTCACACCCTCCTGGTTCATCCCTGATTTTTATTCCTTAGACTCTGAGATCCAAAACTGCCCAAGAGGTTTATCTTCTGAATTATTAACAAATTAGAAAGTCCTAGCAAAATTCAGGAAATGAAGAAAACATTACTTGTGTGCTTCAAAAAGCATGAAATAGAACATGTGAGAGGGAAGAGCCTCTGGGTATTATGAGAGGCCCAACTCTAGAACGTAGTTTTATGTACTTCCTCTAAACACAGGGCTGGGGCCTGGACAAGCCTTGGTTAATGCAAGTGTCCTAGAAAACCATATATTTCTTATGCAATGTAGATTGAAGTGGGGTTTTCAAATGTATATTGGTAACACAATATAAGCTTATTTAAAAATTGTCTAATTAAAGAAACGTTATAATTGTAACTTTGTGGTACAACAAATGAATTATATAATAATGTAGAAGTCTATTTATTTTTCACTTATGTTAAGAATGGATTCTTTTTAAGTAATGGGATATGAGGTAGATGTGAGTAGAGGCAATGGTCAGATGTGTGGCACTGGTATCAGTCTGCCAGGGAATAAACACTATATCCATTTATTCCTAGCTGTCTGAAATTGGACAAATTTATTCTCTTATCTCCATTTCTCACCTGTTGAATGATGATAATAATGTCTACCCAGTAAGACCATTGTAAGGATTATATGCATAATTTTAACTATTTAGATTCATTTTTGAACATGACATTAATTTGAAAAATGTTAATGTAAGCTCTGTTCTACAGCTGAAAGTAATTCTGATACTTACCTGTCAGCTGAATGAATTTGAGAGACTCATTCTTTAGGATAGCTAACCTAACCAAGCTTGAGAAGGAGCCTTTTCTCTTGTGCCATCATTAACAGCACACTTTATATATGTTTAAGTATTAATCCATGGTAAGATTTTGTCTGTAATTTGAGATTTGAATTGCAATTTCATCGCAAGAATATCAGCAGTCACTTTGTTGCTTTTAGCTGTCATTTGGTGATTCTGTTCTGGACTCATCCTTTCCTCAACTTCACAGCCACATTTCCAAATAGGCCTTTCTTCTTTCCTCCAACTCCCCAAATGCACATTGTTTGAGTATACCTCATGGTACACTTGGGACTATGCCCTCTAAGAGCTGGAAAAATGGGCACACACAGTCTGACAGTCACAGTCATAAAGAGAATGCTGATTTGCTCATGGAACCCATTCAAAGGGTTCCAGAGACTATCCACAAAGGCTGTCACATTGTTATACCACATTAAACACAGGCCTGTGCAATATAGGCGTGTTTCGTAACTTCAGAAATAACAAAAACCTCAACTACTTCCAGCCTTTTAATTTCCTTTTGTAACCATTGTTAACTGACTCTTCAATGCAAAATGAAAAGCTAACCCTCAAACCCACCAGCCCTCCCCCAATTCGTCTCCCTCCCTTTAATTCTCCCTTCAACCACTTAAAAAATAGTCCTAGCTCCTCTTAGCTTCATTGCTTAGTGGAGAACTCATTATTCTCCCAGGCAGATGCTCCCAGTGTGGTATGATCTGTTGCTGTGGTCAGCCTGCATGTTCAGCCTGCCAGCAGGCTCAGCCATTTCTGGGGCTGCTGGGGATCTTCTAGCTGGAGAATACTTTGAATTCCCTAAGTTATCCAATGCATCAGTCTTTCCAGATGCACCTTGGGATAACCAGGGGCCTCCTGTCAAGGTGAACCTAGCCATGCCCTCCCTGAAAGAGTCTACACTCCTCATCCTAGGAGGGAAATAAAAAGAAAAGCAATATACAAAAATAGTGCTAAATTATGTTTTTTAAGAACTGTATTGCCTATAACTAACCTTTCTATAAATGCAACATATATTCTATAAATCAAAGATAAGAGGATAACATTTGTTATGGTTTGACTGTGACCCCAATCAAACTCATTTTGAATTGTAGTTCCCACAATTCCCATGTGTCATGGGAAGGAACCAGTGGGATATAATTGAATCATGAGGGTAAGTCTTTCCTGCACTGTTCTCATGATAGTGAATAAGTCTCCTGAGATCTAACAGTTTTATAAAGAGGAGCTCCCCCATACAAGTTCTGTCTTCCCTGCCACCATGTAAGATGTGACTTGCTCCATCTTACCTTCTGCCATGATTGTAAGGTCCCTCCATCCATGTGGAACTGTGAATCAATTAAACCCCTTTCCTTTATAATTACCCAGTCTCAGGTGTGTCTTTATTAGCAGTGTGAGAATGCACCAAACACAATTTCTTAAAAGTTGCCTTATTTCTCTCCTCCTTCTGCCTTCTTTTTTCGCTTTTAACCATATGTTCCCCATTTCTCCTACTGTTCTTACAGGATGCCATGTGTATCCAGAACTGTCTTCAATAGGGTTTCTCAATGGACCTTTTCTATCCAAGTAGTCTTCACTCTCTCTGACCTAAAGTTTTCTAAACTTGTTTATATTAAAGTTTGCTTAGCTCAGATCTCTCAGGCCCTTGTTGAAGTGACTGGCCATTCAGAAAATTTAAACTGTTTGAATGTGTTAAGAACTATTGACTTAATAAGTCCACTCTTTGAAGAGCATTTGCATTTTCTCTTTGGAATCATGGAGATAAAATATTATATTCTAAGTTAAAGAAAAATTCAAGGAAACTGAAGTAAAGAGATTTTTTGAGTAAAAGAATAAATACATCACACGCGCGCGCGCACACACACACACACACACACAATTGCGCTATTGAGAGACAGTGTGGCATGTATAATGATTCCATATAAAAGATTCATGCTGGGTATCTGGGGCTAGAAGGGGGTGTGATGAGTAAAGACTACGGTTATGAATTAAATTTTACAGTAAATTGTATACTTAGAAAGTGGAAGTATTACTATTTATAATGTCACAGAAAATAAAGTTCTACAAAATTTCCTAGGAGATTTGGCAATTCTCAAGCTTGACAAATTTCATGTTCCTATCTACTTGAGGCAGGGGGTTGAATATATCAGAATCTTGAAGAAATAGGTGTTAACCACTTACATTACTCCATTGAAAATTGTGATGAAGCACAGAATAGAGGAAAATGCATGGGTTTTGAAGGGAGATAGACTTAAAATAGACTTATTCAGTTCTTACTAAGCTATAGGATATTTTACATGCTACTTAATTTTTTTGGGTCTGTTCCCTTATCTGTAAAACAGGGATGTTTTTCATACCAATCTTTTACAATTGTTGGGACATTGTATGTGAAATGTCTAATGCAATATTTTACCTGTAGTAGATGGTCAATAAACAGCAGCTCTTATTATCATTTATATTTCTAAGAATAAACACTGCATTACTGTTTAATGGCAATTGGAGGTTGCCAGGAAGGCCAGGAGCTACAGGTGATGACTCACACCTGTAATCCCAGCACTTTGGGAGGCCAAGGTGGGTGAATCACCTGAGGTCAGGAGTTTGAGGCCAGCCTGTCCAACATGGTGAAACCCTGTCTCTACTAAAAATACAAAAATTAGCTGGGCATGGTGGCACATGCCTGTAATCCCAGCTACTTGGAAGGCTGAGGCAGGAGAATCAGCTTGAACCTGGAAGGCAGAGGTTGTGGTGAGCCGAGATCGTGCTACTGCACTCCAGCTTGGGCAACAGAGTGAGACTCTGTCTCAAAAACAAAAAATATTTTGATTTGTTTTTCAAATCTTAAAGCATGTTTTAATGACATTGTATACAGTTATTTTCTTCCACTTAAAAATTCATTTTTCTAGTTGACCCTGAATTTAGCACAGTAGGTATTCAAGCAAATGTTTGCTAGACTAATATGTCAGTCCATTCTCATGCTGCTATAAAGGACTGCCTGAGACTGAGTAGTTTATAAAAGAAAAAGGTTTAATTGACTCACAGTTCTGCATGGCTGGGGATACCTCAGGAAACTTACAATTATGGTAGAAGGGGAAGGAAACAGGTCCTTCTTCACAGGAGATACAAGTGTTGAGTGAAGGGAGGAAAGCCCCTTATAAAATCATCAGATCTCATGATAAGTCACTTACTATCACTCACAATCACAAGAACAGCATGAGGGTAACTACCACCATGATTCAATTACCTTCCACTGTGTCCCTCCCATGACCATGGGAATATGGGAACTACAATTCAAGATGAGATTTGGGTGGGGACACAAAGTCAAACCATATCATTCTGCCCCTCGTCCCCACCAAATCTCATGTCCTCACATTTCAAAGCATAATCATGACATTTCAACAGTTCCCCAAAGTCTTAACTTATTCCAGCACTAACTCAAAAGTTCAAGTCCCAGAGTATCATCTGAGACATGGCAAGAGCCTTCTGCCTGTGGACCTGTAAAATCAAAATCAAGTTAGGTACTTCCTAGATACAATGGGGGTACAGGCATTAGGTAAATATACCCATTGCAAATTGAAGATATTGTCTAAAACGAAGGCACTACAGACCCCATGCAAGTCCAAAATGCAATAGAGCAGTCATTAAACCTTAAAGTTCTAAAATGATCTCCATTGACTTCATGTCTCACATGCAGGACATGCTGATGCAAGAGGTGGGCTCCCACAGCCTTGGGCAGCTCTTCCCCTGTGGCTTTGCAGGGTGCAGCTCCCCTCCTGGCTGCTTTCATGGCTGATGTTGAATGTCTGTGGCTTTTCCAGATGCATGGTGCATCTGTTGGTGGATCTACCATTCTGGGGTCTGGAGGACAGTGGCCCTCTTCTCACAGCTCCACCAGGCAGTGCCCCAGGGGGGACTCTGTGTGGGGGCTTCAACCCTGCATTTCCCTTCTGCAGTACCTTAGTAGAGGCTCTCCATGAAGTCTCCACCCCTGCAGCAAACTTCTGCCTAGATATCCAGGCATTTCCATACATCCTCTGAAATCTAGGCACAGGTTCTCAAACCTCAATTCTTAACTTCTGTGCACCCACAGGCCAAACACCATGTGTAAGCCACCAAGGCTTGCTGTTTGCACCTTCTGAAGCAATGACTCAAGCTGTACCTTGGTCCCTTTCAGCCACAGCTGGAGCCGAAGCAGCTGTGACACAGGGTACCGTGTCCTGATGCTGCACAGAGCAGGGGGGCCCTGGGTTCAGCCCACAAAACCATTTTTCCTCCTTTGCCTCTGGTGGCCTAGGATGGGAGAGGCTGCCTTGAAGGTCTCTGACATGCCCTGGAGACATTTTTCCCATTGTCTTGGTGATTAACATTCAGCTCCTTGTTACTTGTGCAGATTTCTGCAATAGGCTTGACTTTTCCCCAGAAAATTGGTTTTTCTTTTCTATTGCATCATCAGGCTGCGAATTTTCCAAACATTTTCTGTTCTGCTTTCTCTTGAATGCTTTGCCACTTAGAAATTTCTTCTGTCAGATGCCCTAAATGATCTCTCTCAAGTTCAAAGTTCTACAGATCTCTAGGGCAGGGTCAAAAAGATGCCAGACTCTTTGCTGAAGAACAGCAAGAGTCACCTTTGCTTTAGTTCCCAACAAGTTCCTCACCTCCATCTGAGACTACCTTAGCCTGGGATTTTTTGTCCATATCCCTATTGGCATTTTGGTCATAGCCATTCAACAAGTCTCTATGAAGTTCCAAATTTTCCCATGTCTTCCTGTCTTCTGAGCTCTGCAAATCTTTAGGAAGTTCCAAGCTTTCCCACATTTTGCTGTCTTCATCTGAGCCCTCCAAACTGCTCCAGCCTCTTCCTATTACCCAGTTCCAAAGTTGCTTCCATATTTTCGAGTATCTTTATAGCAGCACCCCACTACCTGGTACCAATTTACTGTACTAGTTCATTCTCACACTGCTATAAAGAACTGTCCAAGAATGGGTAATTCATAAAGGAAAGATATTTAATTGTCTCACAGTCCTGCATGGCTGGGGAAGCCTCAGAAAACTTACAATCATGGCGGCAGAAGGGGAAGCAAACATATCCTTCTTCACATGGCAGCAGGAGGCACAAGTGCTGAGTGAAGTGGGAGTCGGGAAAGTCACTTATAAAACCATCAAATCTCATGAGAATTCACTGACTATCACAAGAACAGCATGAGGGCAACCTCCACCATGATTCAATTACCTGCCACTGGATCCCTCCCATGACATGTGGAGATTATAGGAACTACAATTCAACACGAGATTTGGGTGCAGACAGAGCCAAACTATATCAGCTAATAAGTATGACAATTGGAAATCTCCATATGAGGTATAGGATAACACTGTTGATTTAGTCAAAACACCCTCAAGTCTCAAGCGAATGTGGTATTCTTGAATGACAGCAGTAAAACTTATGAGGGATGTCAGGTTTTCATTTTCAATGAAGAAATACATTTGCATGCAAGTGTATGTGTAAAACTAAAATATTCTGGCATAAAGCAAATATCCAAGGAGCAAACTATGGGGAAGTTATTTATTTATTAAAAGTTAGGGAAGAGTTTTCAGGGCTCTCTTATAGCTCAACCATGTGTGAGAGCCATGAAACAAAAGGGTCTTAACAAACGTGGAAATTACAGAGCTTGTCCTGGTCAGCCCACAAGATAGACATCCGGCACTCTTAAATAACTTGGAGACAAGAAGGTGGCTTCTGGGAAGACTATGTCTTCTGGTACTGCAGAGCACTGTGGACTGACCTTCATGTTTGAATATTAAATTAGTAAAGGCAGAATCTACACCATACCATTGGTATTAGTCATGTCTGCTGGGGCATCCAATACCAGATGTCACTTTTCTGAACTTTTAGGATCAGCCTTCACTGTTTTTGGCACATCAGAGTTCACATCTGAGTACAATTTAAGTTGTAACAATGCAATCACCAGCATGCCTATTTTTTTGCCTTCCTCTCCTGCTATTTTTGGGAGCTGAAGCTATAAAGTTCCTCTGCCTATTCATCTGGGAAGTTAGAGATGATTTTTCTAGATTCCCTCCCCCCATTTATTTTAAGGGAATCAGAGAACATGTTCTCTGCTGCCTTACAAACACATTCATTTAAAAATTTACAGCAACCTTGCAAATAACCATTTTCCAGTGGAATATAATAATTTATGCTGGGTGAATAGAAGAGTTCTGACCCCATTCATTTTCCCACCTGTGCACCTCCTGGGAGGGAGGCACCAGTCAAAAACATGAATGTGTGTGCAGATGAACTGTTTATTCTTACTTTCAAGGTTGACTTAAAGTATGATAGTTGGGAATTCACTCATCTGCTTTAGCTCTTAAGTTGAGCCTAATTTGCAAGTAGGAAAGGAGCATAAATCCAGCTCTACCTCATAGTTTCTAATTATTAAACAATAACACTGAAAGCAGTGTTATCAAGACCAAGAGTCTTCAAAGTTTGGTCTATGGACTGGACTCTAAAAGACCCTTGGGTAATTCTCATGTTTAATCAGTTCTAAGATGTTTTTGTTTTTTTCTTTTCTTGGTATAGTATGGTGTATGTAACAGTTGCTTGAATGGTGTCTTTTCTTTTGGATTTTGAGCTTTTGAGAATGGGCATTTTGGGGATCAACATTTAGTGCTGCACTGGGCAGCCACGATGATCAAAATGATACCTTTGTTGCATTACAATGATGTGATTTGTATGTGCTTTTGTCACTCCAAAAGTCATTTATTGCCAAGTTCCAGATCCAGCTTAGAACATCCTATTTTCTCCATAACTGTGCATCTTAAAAGTTCCAGCTCTAAGATACAAGATTCACTCTTTCTGTCTCCAGGTGATACTGGACAAAGATTCTGAGATGCTCCATAATAAACCACCAAAGAGGGGTATGAGCGGGGCCCCATCAGGCAGCACTCTCCCTTTAGCTCATTTTCAATCTCGTGAGCTTTGTTTTTTCTTTTTATATGCTTTACACATTGGCTTTCTCTTCAGATTTTAGCTAAAGAAAAAGGACTCTTCTACTAATATAAACAATATACATGTTTTTATTAACCAAAAGGAAAAGAAAATAGGCTTACGTGATTTTGAGCCTCCACAGAACTGTCAAAGATGGATCTTTCTAAGCAATTCACAGTAAGAGATGTAACTATGAAAATGTTAAGATGTTTGCTTTCCCTTTGTCACCTAATTGTCCTATTGAGCTCCCTGACACCCTCAATTTTTTTTCCACACTCTCACTGGTAAAGTTCCTTAGTACCACTGTTCCTCTTTGGGTTTTCATCATTCTTCTCTTGGAAATCATGCCAACCTATAGTTATTATACTCTGGAGCTTCCTTTTCATCTGTAGAGTTCTGTATACACAACTCTGTTCCAGTTACTCTTCTCATCTAACCTACCTTTCAATTCAAGCCAACTTTTCCTCATTGACTGAATCCAATAGAAGCCAATGGACAAGGAAACATAGCAGGATAGAAAAAGTAGATAATGCAGGACCTGAACTTAGCTCTGGATCAAGTGGACCTGATTGTTATCTACAGACCTCACCCCAAATCAAAAAGAATACACATTCTTCTCATCACCATATGGCACTTACTCTAAAACTGATCAGATAATTGAAAGTAAAACACTCCTCCATAAATGCAAAAGTACTGAAATTATAACAGTCTCTCAAACCACAGCACAATCAAATTTTAACTCAAGATTAAGAAACTCACTCAAAACCACACAATTACATGGAAGTTGAACAGCCTGCTCCTGAAAGACTCCTGGGTAGATTATGAAATTAAGACAGAAATCAAGAAGTTCTTTGAAACTAATAAGAACAAGGAGAAAACATACCAGAATCTCTGGGACACAGCTAGAGCAGTGTTAAGAGGAAAATTTATAGCACTAAATGCCCATATCAAAAAGCTAAGATCTCAAATTGACAACCTCATATCACAACTAAAAGAACTAGAGAACCAAGAGTAAATAAACCCCAAAGCTAGCAGAAGACAAGAAAAAACCAAGATCAGGGCAGAAGTGAAGGAGATAGACACAAAAATACATTCAAAAATCAACTAATCCAGGAGTTTGTTTTTTGAAAAAAAATTATAAAATAGACAGACTACTAGCTAGACTAATAAAGAATAAAAAATAGAAGAATCAAATAGACACAATCAGAAATGATAAGGGGGATAATACCACTGATCCAAGAGAAATACAAAAATCCATAAGAGAATACTATAAACACCTCTTTGCACATAAACTATAAAATCTAGAAGCAGTGGGTAAATTCCTGGACTTACCCACGCTCCCAAGACTGAACCGGGAAGAAATTGAATCCCTGAATAAACCAATAATGAGTTCTAAAACTGAGGCAGTAATGAATAGTCTACCAACCAAAAAAAGTCCAACCACACTGAATTACAGCTTATTTCTACTAGAGGTACAAAGAGAAGCTGGTACCATTTCTACTGAACCTTTTCCAAGCAACTGGAAAGGAGAGACTTCTCCCTAACTCATTTTATGAGGCCAACATTATCCTGATACAAAAACCTTGCAGAGATATAGCAACAACAACAAAAAAAGCTTCAGGCCAGTATCCCTGATGAACATTGACACAAAAATCCTCAATAAAGTACTCACAAATCAAATCCAGCACCACATCAAAACACTTCCACCACAATCAAGTTGGCTTCATCCTCAGGATGCAAGGTTGGTTCAACATATGCAAATCAATAAGCATAATTCATTTCATAAACAGAACTGAAGAAGGAAACCACATGATTATTCAATAGACACAGAAAAGGCCTTCAATAAAATTCAACATCCTTTCATGTTAAAACTTCTCAATAAACTAGGTATTGAAGAAATATATCTCAAAATAATAAGAGCTGTATATGACAAACCTAGAGCAAATATCATACTGAATGGGCAAAAGGTGGAAGCATGTTCCTTGAAAACCAGCACAAGACAAGAATGCCCTCTCTCACCACTCATATTCAACATAGTATTAAAAGTCTGGCAGGGCAATTGGGCAAGAGAATGAAAGAAAGGATATTCAAACGGGAAGAGGGGAAGTCTATTTATCTTTGTTTGCAGATGACATGATCTTATATCTAGAAAACCTCATTGCCTCAGCCCAAAAGCTTTGTAAGCTGATAAGCAACTTCAGCAGCCTCAGGATACAAAATCAATGTGCAAAAATCACTAGCATGTCTATATACAGACAACCAGGCAAACAGAGAGTCAAATCATGAATTAACTCCCATTCACAATTACTACAAACAGAATAAAATACCTAGGAATACAGCTAACAAGAGAAATGAAGAACTTCTTCAAGGAGAACTACAAACCACTGCTTAAAGATATCAGAGAGTACACAAACAAATGGAAAAACATTCCATGCTCATGGATAGGAAGAATCAACATCATGAAAATGGCTATACTGCCAAAGTAATTTATAGATCAATGCTGTTACAAAGAAAACTATTTTAAATTTCACATAGAACCCAAAAAGAGCCCAAATAGCCAAGACAATCCTAAGCAAAAAGAACAAAGCTGGAACCATCATGCTACCTGACTTCAAACCATACTACAAGACTAATGTAACCAAAATAGCATGGTGCTGGTACAAAAACAGACACAGAGACCAATGGAACAGAATAGAGAACTCAAAATGAGACCACACATATACAGCCATCTGATCTTTGACAAACCTGACAAAAACAATGGGGAAAGGATTCTCTATTTAATAAATGGTGTTGCAAGAAAATTGCAGAAAATTGTAACTGGACCCATCCTTACACCTTATACAAAAATTAACTCAAGATGGATTACAGACTTAAATGTAAAACCCAAAACTATAAAAACTTTAGAAGAAAATCTAGGCAATACCATTCAAGACATAAACACAAAGATTTTATGACTAAAATGTGGGCAAAAGACATGAACAGCCACCTCTCAAAAGAAGATATTCATCCAACCAACAAACATGAAGAAAGCTCAACATCACTGATCATTGGAGAAATGAAAATCAAAACCACAGTGAGATACTATCTCATGCCAGTCAGAATGACAATTATTAAAAAGTCAAGAAACAGCAGATACTGGTAAGCTTACAGAGAAAGAAGAACACTTTTACACTTTTGGTGGGAATGTAAATTAGTTCAACCATTGTGGAAGACAGCATAGTGATTTCTCAAAGATCTGGAAGCAGAAATACCATTTGACCCAGCAATCCCATTACTGAGTATATACCCAAATGAATATAACCTATTCAATTATAAAGATACATGCACATATGTATTTACTGCAGCACTGTTTACAATAGCAAAGACATGGAATCAACCCAAATGCCCATTAATGATAGACTGGATAAAGAAAATGTGGTACATACACACTATGCAATACTATGCAGCTATTAAAAGGAAAGAGATTATGTTCTTTGCAGGGACATGGATGGAGTGGGAAACTGTTATCCTCAGCAAAATAATGCAAGAAGATAAAACCAAACACCACATGTTCTCACTTAGAAGTGGGAGCTGAATAATGAGCACACAGAGACACATGAGAGGGAACAACACACTCTGAGGCCTGTTGGGGGTGGGGAGAACATCAGGAAGAATAGCTAATGGATGCTGAACTTGTCACCTAGGTGTTGGGTTTATCTGTGCAGCAAACCACCATAATACATGTTTACCTATGTAACAAACCTGCACATCCAGCACATGTACCCCAGAACTTGAAATAAAAGTTGAAGAAAACAAATCATAAAATTCAAATAAAGAAAAACAAACTGGAAAAAAAAAAAAAGTGAAGAATGAATCTGTAGGCACAGATGGAAGCTATCTGAAACATTTCTTTAATATTTCAGCTCTTCAAATAGCTCCAATGGAGTTATTTTCAATTAGGATATAGAAGTATATAAAATAGCTTTGCTGAGACCAAAACAGTAAGTAATCAATAGATTAGTCCAGAACTATAACTAATGAAGAACTCTGGCTACAAAGAAATCTAAAACTACCAAAGTGTAGTAGAAGCTTTAGAAAGATGGGTGAACAAAGATCAGAGGATAGCTGAGTCTGAAAGCAATTAGAGAAGCAAGATGGTCTTTGCTCAAATGAGAAGTCAGATCAGCTTTTACGAAACCTATGGGCTGCATATTAAATTTAAATCTGGAGAAGCCCCAAATCCAGAAATTACTCTACCAAGTAGCAATCTCTCAGATTTGCAGTCATGCAGACCTAAAGTTTCAATCTTGTGATCTGGACAGCTGTAGTCTCATTGTTTCAAAGCCCAACCATTTCATACTCTGGAAACTCATAGTTTCATAGTCTTGCAGTCTTAGGACATGTCATATTTAACATCCAGTCATCTTAAATCTGTCTACAGGTCTAGTAGTCTAGAAGTCTTGCAGTTTTGGGGTCAAGTAGACTCAAGGTCTTACAGATTTGAGATCTGACAGCATTTGATCCCAGTGCAGTCCTGGAGGGAAAGATATGAAATCACTTTCAAAGTATCTAATCCTAGAGAAAAATGGAGTATAACCAAATTTCCAACCAAAATTCCATCTGATTCGATGTCTGGTAAGATCAGTAACATTTGACCTAGTGGTGGCAAAGGAAGCTAGAGACAGAATGAAAAACAGAAAGACAGCACATTAGACTTGGGGTGCTTGAATTCCAAGGCCTTGTTGGAGGGGTTAAAGCCAAACAAACTTGCCCCAAAGTAGCTTAATTTATGACTAGATAAAATTGATCAGCCTCTCAACCTATCTTTCTAATAAAGAATATGGTATTCCTTATTGAGAGTATAATATGATATGTTAATAATAATAATATATGTATATCACTGTATAATATATTTTTAAAATCCAATATTTTGAATAGGTCTATTGCTTTAAATAGCTTTATAACATCGATTGTCCTTTAAGATATAATTTATAATGTTCAATAAAGTATTACAGGACATGCAAAGGAGTTTGAAAATATGACTTGTACTCAAGAGAAAAAATGAACCAATAGAGAGAGAAACTAAATATTAAAGCAATGATAAATGAATTTAAGATGACAATGACAAAGATAATAAAGGATCTACAGAATAAACGCATGTAATGATAAAAGAATGGGTAATTAGGGGGCGTTAGGGAGTTTTTAGAGAAACAAATAACCAACTGGAAAAGCTAGAATAAGAAATATCACATCTAAAATATAAAATATACTGGATGGTATTAATAGCAGATTGAATACAACAAAAAAAGTATGACTGTATTGAAGTAGGTCAATACAAATCATTCAAGCTGAAGTAAAGATATTACAATAAAAAAGGAGCATTCAATGACACATTAGACGGTATTCAGGAGAAGTTCTTGAACAAGAGGAAAGAGAATGAGCCAGAAAAACTGAAGAAGTATTGGCTAAAAATCTTCTACTTTGATAGAAAACACAAACAGGTCTAAGATGTTCAATGAACCAGAAGCAGAATAATTACCAAAGAAAGAACATCTAAGAACAAAATTGTCAGTTTGCTGTAAACTTGATAGAAAATCCCAAAAACAGTGAGAAAGAAAGTCGTATTACATAAAAGAAAACAATGATAAGAATAACAACAGCCCTTTCATCAGATACAATAGGAGTCAGACAATGGTGAAACACTGTGTTTAAAGAGACAAAAGGAGAAAATTGTTGATTATATATTCAGTGAAAATATTTTTCAGAAATGAAAGTAAATTAAAGCAATTTCAGACCAATAAAGGTTGACAGACTTTGTTGCCAGCAGATCTAACTATAATATATGCTAGGAGAGTTCACAGGTGAAAAGAAATGATACAGAAGAGAATAAGGATCTATGGGAAGCAATAAAACTCACTAAACATAGTAATGTAAGAGTAAATATGAAATTCTCATTTTCTTATTTTTTTAAAAAAGTCAACTAGCTATTTAAGTAAAATAAAAATAATATATTTTGGAGTTCATAATACATGTGGAGATAAATATATGATAAACATAGAACAAAGGGTGGGAAAGCACATAAACAAGCAATAAAATACTTACATTTAAAAATTGATTTAATTGAGAATAAGCTGTGATAAAGTAGAAACACATACTGCATGTGTTAGTCTATTCTCGCATTGCTCTAAAGTACTACTTAAGACTGAGTAATTTACAAGAAAAGAAGTTTAATTGTCTCACAGTTCCACATGACTGGGGAGGCCACTGGAAACTTACAGTCATGGTGGATGGCAAAGGGAAAGCAAGACACATCTTACATGGTGGCAGGAGCGGGAGCACGAAGGGGAAGTGCCACACTTTTATAGCATCAGATCTCGTGAGAACTCACTCACTATCATGAAAACAGCATGAGGGAAAATGCCCCCATGATCCAACCACCTTCCACTAGGTCCCACTCTCAACATACGGGAATTACAATTTGAGATGAGATTTGGGTAAGGACACAGAACCAAACCATATCATTTCACCCCAACCCCTCCCAAATCTCATTTCCTTTTTACATTGCAAAACACAATTATGCCTTCCCAACAGTCCCTCAAATTCTTAACTAATTCTAGTATTAACCCAAAAGTCCAAGTCCATAGTCTCACCTGAGACAAGGGGAGTCCCTTCTGCCTGTGAGCCTGTAAAATCAAAAGCAAGTTAGTTACTTTCAACATAAAATGGGGGTACAGGTATTATGTAAATGACCCCATTTCAATTGGGATAAATTGGCCGAAACAAATGAGCCACAGGCCCCATGAAAACCTGACATGCAACAGGGTACTCATTAAATCTTAAAGTTCCAAAAGTATTTCCTCTGACTCCATATCTCACAGTCAGCGCACGTTGATTCAATAGGTGGGCTCCCATAGCCTTGGAAACTTCTGCTCCTGTGGCTCTGCAGGGTACAACCTTCTCGGCTGCTTTCACAAGCTTTTGTTGAGTGCCTGTGCCTTTTCCAGGTATATGGTGCAAGCTGTCAGTGGGTCTACCATTCTGGTGTATGGAAAAATGTGGCCATCTTCTCATAGCTCCATTAGGCAGTGTCTCAGTGGAGACTGTGTGGGGGCTTCAACCCCACATTGTCCCACTGCATCCCAGCCACTTAAGCTTCAGCCGTGTCTAAAAAGGGTCAATATGCCACTTAGAGCATTGTTTCAGAGTGTGCAAGCCCTAAACCATGGTGGTTTCCACCTGGTGTGGGGCCTGTGGATGTGGTGTGCAGAAGACAAGAGTCGAGCTTTAGAAGTCTCTACCTAGACTTCAGAGGATGTATGGAAATGCTCGGATGTCCAGGCAGAAGTCTACTGCAGGGGCAGAGCCCCCATAGAGAACCTCTCCTAGAGCATGCAGAGGTACATTTTAAGGTGGGGAGAAAAAACAAAACAAAACAAAACAAAAAAAACAGTTACATCTTGAAGGCTTTGCTACTTAGAAATTTATTCTGCCAGATATCCTAGTTCAAAGTTCAAAGTTTGAAGTTCCACAGCTCTCTAGGGCAGGGGCAAAATGCTGCTAGCCTCTTTGCTAGAGCATAGCAAGAGTGACCTTTACTCCAGTTTCCATTAAGTTCCTCATCTCTGTCTGAGACCACTTCAGCCTAAACTTCATTGTCCATATCACTATCAGCATTTTGTTCAAAACCATTCAACAAGTCTCTAGGAAGTTCCAAACTTTCCCACATCTGCCTGTTTTCTGTCTTCTTCTGAGCCTTTTAAATTGTTCCAACCTCTGCTTGTTACCCAGTTCCAAAGTCGCTTCCACATTTTCAGGCTATCTTCATAGCAGTACCCCACTATCCCAGTACCAATTTTTGGTATTAGTCTGTCTACACTGCTAGATAGAACTACCTAAGATGGGGAAGAAAAGAAGCTTAGTTGACTCACAGTTCTGCATGGCTGGGGAGGCCTTAGGAAACTTACAATCATAGTGGAAGGCAAAGGAAAATCAACACATGTCTTACATGGGGGCAGAGAGAGAGCACTAAGGGAAGTGCCCATTTTTAAACCACTAGCTCTTATGAGAACTCAGTCACTACGAGAATGGCATGGGGTAAACTGCCCCAGTGAGCCAATTTCCTCCCACCAGGTTCCTCCCTCAATACATGTAGATCACCATTTGAGATGAGATTTGGGTAGGGACACAGAGCCAAATCATAAAACTATAATTCCTAGAGCAATCACTTGAAAGTACTACAGAAATTGCTAGGGCTTGAATATGGTTTGTTTGTCTCCATCAGATTTCATGTGTCTTTATTATTTTCCCAAACCGAAACTCCATAACCACATTAAATGATAATTTACCACCCCTCCTTTCTCCTAGTCACTGGCAACTACCATTCTACTTTCTCTTTTTATGAACTGAGTTGCTCTGGATATTTCATATAAGAGATATCATACAGCTTTTGTCCTTTCATGACTGGTTTATTTCACTTAGAGTAATATTTTCAAGGTCCATCTATGTTATGGCATGTATCAGAATTTCCTTCCTTTTTAAGGCAGAATAATATTCCAATGTATGTATATACCACATGTGTCTACCATTTATCTGTTGATAAAATTTGGGTTACTTCCACCTTTTGGCTATTGCGAATAATGCTGCTATGAACATGAGTATACCAATATCTGTTCAAGTCCCTGCATTCAAATCTTTTGGGTATACACCCAGAAGGGAAATTATGGGATAATATAGTAATTCTACTTTTAAGTTTTTCAGGAACTCCATACTGCATGCATCATTTTACATTTTCACTAGCAGTACACGGTTTCACTCCAACACTTTATTTTTTAAGTAGTCATCCTAATGAGTGGTATCTCATTGTTCTGATTTGCATGTTTCCCTAATAATTAGTGATATTTAGCACATTTACATATTTTTATAGGACATTTGCATGTCTTCTTTGGTGAAATGTCTATTCAAGTCCTTTGTCCATTTTTTAGTAGGGTCATTTGTTTTTAGCTATTGAGTTGTAGGGGTTCCTTATTGTTTCTGATATTAACACTTTATCAGATAAGTGGTTTGCAAATATTTTCTCAAATTCCATAAGTTGTCTTTTCATTCCCTTGTTTTCTTTGCTGGGCAGAACTTTTCAGTCAGATGTAATTCCATTTGTCTTTTTGTTTGCATTTGTTCCCTGTGTGTTTGGTGTCATATCCAAGAAATCATTGCCAAGACCAATGTCAAGAAGCTTTCTTCTATGTTTTCTTCTAGGAGTTTCATGATATCAAGTCTTAGACTTATAGACTTAAAGTCTTTTTTTTTTTTTTTTTTTTTATTTTTTTGAGACGGAGTCTCGCTCTGTCCACCCAGGCTGGGTGCATGTGGGCCGATCTCCAGCTTCAAACTGCCAAGCTCCGCCTCCCGGGTTTCACGCCATTCTCCTGCTCAGCCCTCCAAAGAGTAGCTGGGAACTACAGGCCACCCGCCACTCGGCCGGTCTATTTTTTTTGTAGTTTTTAGTAGAGACGGGGTTTCCCGGTTAGCAGGATGTCCCTCGATCTCCCTGACCGTCGTGATCCGCCCGTCTTCCGCCTCCCAAAGTGCTGGGATTATAGGCTTGAGCCACCGCGCCCGGCCTAGACTTAAGTCTTTAATCCAGTTTTGAGTTTATTTTGTGTATGGAGTCAGATAAGGGTCCAATTTTATTCTTTTCCATGTAGATATCCAGCTTTCCTAGCACCAACCATCAGCAGGTGAATAAATGAACAAATTGTGGCACATTCACATAAGGAATACTACCCAACAATATAAATGAATGAATCAGTATGCTCAACAACATAGATGACTTTCAGAAACATTATATTAAAAGGAAAAAGTCACACAAACTAGTGGATACCGTATGATTACATACAAAGGTCTAGAATAGAAAAGACTAAGCTAGACTGATGGAAATCAAAATAACAAGTGGATGAGAATGGACTAAAAGGGGTATGAGGTAGCATTCTGGCGTGGTAGAAAAAAATTCCTCATCTTTAATGGGGTGGTGGTCACAGAAGAATATACTTTGAACTAGACCTTAAAATCTGTGCATTTTAAGAATATAAATTATACATCAATAAAGCAGATTGTTTTGGGAAAAAAAACAAAAAACAAAAAAGTTGTTCTACCCTCTTTCCCTGAAGAAAAGCAGTTAGTCCACTGATTGGATCAGAATGAGGACTAGTATTTCTTACCATTGCCTTCCCAGGAAGCTACATTAGAGGATGCATCAGTCCATCTTTGTTTTATGTGAATTTAAGTGTGCTAATGTTCTTGGCAAGATTTCTAAAGCCTTCTTCATGTAGAAGACATTGGGGTGTCAATGTAAAGTGAGCTCTCTCGGGGTAACATGTGTTTACCATGATTCTTTGAGGCATGCATGAAAATATACTGCTGCAGTCTGTTACACTGATGTTAATTAATTATATCACTTAATATTTATTTTATTAAAAAGGATATTACCACATGAGTTATCTAACTATCAATAGCCCATTTATTTTCCCTAATATGTTTACCAAACTTTTTTATATGCCATTTTTTCGATGGCAAGCAATTATGGTAGAGATAGATTATTCAGCAGGGCCCTTGTTAGATAGCAGAATTTTAATTTGAAAAATAGCCTCAGTCCATACTTTTTTTAAAGGTACAATTGCCTTAAGTCATTCCAGATTGATTCACTCTATTTCCTATTTTTAAGCATTCACCAGGAACAAAATTTCCATTTTCTCTTTTCGAAAATTTAGAATCACCATCTTTGCAGCTTTTATTTCAAGAAAGCTTTTCTTTGCACTGAGTCAAATCCTTTGTGCAGAGGTGTAGTCAAACAGGCAAGGCAAAACACATACTGTGCCAAGGAACCTTTAACCTGACACTACTAATCAGCAGGCAGAAGAGGTAATAAGTAGCCAGTTAACATTAAGAGGTGGGGCCCAAGCACAAAAGTGAGGAAAGTAATTTTATTCATCAGGATAGGCTAGTTGCACTATGGTAATTGACAATCCAAAAATCTGGGTGGATTAAAACAATAAAGGTTTATTTCTTACTCATGTTGCATTTATATCAAAGGTTGGTGGAAGTTAGGGTATGCTGACTCTATTCAAGACATTCTCACTTAGGAACCTAGGTGGATGGAGTTTCTGCTATCAGACAACCACTGTCACTTCCAATCATATTTCACTGTCCTTATGGGAGGCAGGAAAGTCCCCTGAGTAGAGAAAGAATGGATATTGGTGAGTAGTAACATTGTTGATCACATTTATATTAAAAAAAAATACACAGGAAAATCAAAGGTTCTCAAAGGAGTATGGATCTGCAAGTAGCAAAGCTTAAAGATTTATGAAGCAAATGGGCTGGAGGACAGATTCAGAGCTGCAGTTCCAAGAGGTGAAACTGGCAACTATAAGAGGAACTAGAAGACTGGACAGAAACTTGGAAATGGACAAAATTATATTTCCAGCCTTGCAAACTGTGGCAATGAAGACAGGTGTTACTAGGGTTCTTGCCAGCAGGAATTAGAGCATCTTGAAAATCAGAGCATCAACAAGAAAGGTTTGGATCTAGGTGCAGCTTGAAAGCCAGAAGGCCAACCCTAGGTCACTACGTCTTAAAGCAACCAACAAAGAATATCCTAGGGTGTACCTGGTTAGTTCTTCTGAGTGGAAACTGAAGTCTCCAAAATTCTTTGTGCTTCAAGTCTGCATTTAGTAATAACTATGGGGAAACTAGACAAAGAAGAGGCAGAGATAATGAGCTGGGATTGATGACGTCTGATGTCCAGTGTCTTGTAGTTTGCTTGCTTGAGGAGATGAAAGAAAGTGCATCCATGAAAAAATTAAAAATTGACTCCTAGCCTCTCTATAAATATTCTAGAGTAGATTTAAGGAAGGACAACTTCCAGAGAAAACTTAATGGAGGAAGTTGGCCTGGTAGTATTTTCTGAGCCAGGAAAGCTTCCTATGGCTGTGTGTCTAACCCAATCCACTACAAAGATATTTTCTAGCTTCCTGAGAGCATGCATGATTTTATAGGAGTCTACCTCCAGAAGCAAGAGGTCCACTTGGTGGTACCTTCTATATCATACTGGGGAAATGATCCTTAGGACATTTTATTTGTTTCAACCCAAACCCAAAGAACCCTTTCTTAGGTAGATCACAATTTATACCTGCGATATGAGAAGAAAGTGTTTCTTACTCATTCAGGGAAATGTGTTTTGTGTCTTGCTTTAGCTTATAGTAAGTAGATAAGAAATTGTGGGCAATGTAATATACTTCTAAGGCTTCAAATTTTATCTCTCCTGGAAACTTTCAAATACAATTTTGACCTAGACTCCTCTTTCTGAGCCTCAGCTACATACTGAGCTGCATGAAAATGTCCCAAAATAATTTTGCATATTTCCCCCGAACTGGATTCTCCTCTTAATTAAATGCCTAAAGAGAGTAAGCCAGTTACCCAATTCAGAAATCTCTGATTCCTCCTTGCCTCCTGCTTCTTCTAAACACTCAAATCCAGTGAATTGCCAAGTCCTAATAATTCTAACAGTTTAATAGCTGTCAAATCTGTTCCTATTGTCTGTTCCCACTACTTCAGGTCCTCAACATTTCTTATCAAGACTACATTTTCGCCCGTGTTCTCCCACCTTCATTCTCTGCTCAGTCTCTTCCCCTGTTCTCAATTCTGCAATAAGAGGCTTCTTCCTAGAATGTAACTGTCATGTTAATCCTCTTTTTTAAAAGCTGTTGCCCTAAAGAGAAACTCCAAATTGCTCAGCTGGACCTTCCTGACTGCACACTGCTGATCTCTCTAACCTTTAGTTCTCCCAGACTCTTCCAGAGTCCCAGCAGTCTGCTTTCCAAAGACATTGAACAGCTTTCATGCTCACAAAAGAACTCTGCCCTTTTTTTTGACTCTGGACTCTGGATTCCTCTTTTTCCTCCAGCAAAGCCCTTAAGTAGTACCGTGGCTCAGGAAAGCACGCTGATGTGTCCTCCATGCCATGGTGAAACCAACTAGCCACATTTATGGTAATGGAATACCATGTTCATGTATAGCTTTGGCCTACATATATCTGAATACTGCAATTATTCAGTGTTACACCCAAAAGGCAATAGGTCAGTTTTTCACAACCTTTCAGGTTTTCTCCAGTCTCCAAACTAGAGACGAAAGAGTACGTGCAAAACAATGTTTAAGTTTATCGCTAGTGGCTTTACTTCTAAATTCTTTTCAACACAGTGATAAATAATCTGAAAATATAGTCTGAGGCAAATTTCATTTTTGTTGAAAATACAGTGATCTAATTATACTCAAACCCCATTAACTAGAATATGCTAATTTACAAAATCTATTCAGGCTGATAATTTTGGTTTTAACTATGATCTGAAAAAGAAAAAAAAAAAGATAACTCCAGCCAGCTGTTTTACAAATGCCTATGATAAGAGGAATTAGGTGAAACAGTGTTGATAGATTCATATAGGCCCATCAACTTATCAGAAATCCAAACCAAGCCTCTTTCTTAGTTGGGGTTGGGGAAGTAAAATGAAGAAAATAGATTCTTTTCATTAAATTAAAAAAAAAAACTCAAAGCCTGGTAATATTCATTGTCAAAAAATAAAGAGATACATGTATGCTTGGCTTCATACTTTAACACAGAAAACAAGACATTTAGCTTTAAATAAAGTGCATTTAATTTTTTCTTATTAAATGTGTTATTTATTGAAACAACCATGACTTAGAAGATATCAATTCTAGGTTTTTTCATATTATATGCAATTAATAAATGTTCTCTAATTGCAAAAGGAAACTCTGAGAGAGAAAATATTTTACACAGCTAAATATTTTATTTTGTGCTGTAGAGGATTATGTTCAACCTTATCATCAACATTTAGTAGTAGAACTAAGCTTAATTCTATTAATTCTAGAAATAATTATAGACTACCAGGACTAAAATTCAATTAATACTAGAATAAATTGAAGAAGTAACTGTAATTCTACCAGTAGAAAGTTGTGGTTTGAGAAGTCAGGAATACAGAAATAAAGCATAAGCAATAAGCTGAGTTTAAATTTAAAATATTAGGCACAGCAAGGTTTGGCATTCATTTCACCGAGTGCCTCCTCTACTCACATACGTTTAACTCAGGGTTAGATTGGTGGTTGGGAGGGGTGGCAAGTTGAGGGTGGGATGTGGGGCAAATGATCGTAGCAGGAAATCAACTCTGAACCAAGCTGCAAAACTAAGCAATAAATTCCAGAGTGCAGTCTAGTTCACACAAGCTTCAGGCTCGAAAGCCTCCAATTGTAAATAGAACTTCCAATTGTAAGGCAGCTTTCTGTACTCCAAACTGTTCGTGGGAGTCCTGAGGGTTTTAAGTGGCCAGACATGAGTGTAAAATTCCAATGTCATTCAAATTCCATTACAATATTTAAGAAGCTAACATACAGGAAAACAGGTGGCACAAAATCAGTGCCGAGAGCAAGTATAATTCCCAGTGTAGAGCGAACCAACTCTTAGGTCACTGTGAACTGGAGCAGTGACTTAAATTCAAAACTAGGCTGAGGATTCATGGGCTAATACTGTCAGTGACTTAAAACTGGATCCCAAGGAAAAGGACTTTTTTCCATTGATAAAGAGGACGGTTCACTGCCAGGCAGCTGGAGACTATCTTGCAGGGGCTTTTTAAACAGCCAGCATGAGTATCTAAATGACTACTACAAAGAAAAAAAAAAAGAAAACCTAATAATCCTCAAATTTTAGATGTCCTGGAAAGCTTTTAATCTATTTTGGTGTTTGGTCTTCATTTGTTCCTGTTAAAAATAGGACACCATATACATATTATAATTAATTAACAATTGTTGAATGTAGTCTCTAGCAAATGGAATGGTGGAAGTTACCATCCTTTGTAGAAAAGAAATATACTACCCATGACAGCTTATATCATAAAATAGGACTCACTGGTTGCATTGTACTTACAAATATTTTCATCGCAGTTATTGAATTCAATAAAATGTCATAAGGTACTCTTAGCCTCTGGCCAAAACTGACACAGAATTTAATTTGCACTAGTCAGCTAAAGACACAAAATGTTCCTGGGGAAAATTCTGCTGTGCTATACAAATACGCAACACTTACTGACAGGTCCATGGAAATCCTGTGCCTATGCAAGTAGCAGGGGTGATGCTGATAACACCACTGGAATGAAGCAAAGTGTTCACTATTTGACATAATAATCTAAATTGTTTCTAGACCTTAGTTTCCTCCCTAAAGGTCAACATCTTCATTTTTGCAACTTCTAGCTAAGAGCATTGGCAAATAAAAGAAAACCCAGGGGAAGGGGTTCTTTTTAAAGAAATCTGGTAGAAAACAGACCATTTGAAATTGATTCTAAATTACTTTTTGGTGGTTAGTACATGACCTCCTACAGCCATTTGAACTAGAGGTGAAGGTGACTTTCTTCAGTAAATAGGATAGGGGATTTTTTTTTCTTCCTGAAGAGTCAGGATTATGTGACCTTATAAATTGGTCTCATTACAGAGCTACTGACAGACAGACATATTGGTTGCTGCCAGTGGGCATATGGGCTGAAATTTGGAGTAGGAGGGGAGAACAGATGGAAGAGGGAAAAAGAGTGATGGATGGGTCCCTCACACAGAGACCAGCTGGTAGGGAGCAGGGCATGTCTATTACTGCTAAGCTGAGAAAGATAAGAGTGTCTGCAGTGGGAAAGGTGACATCCATCAATCAGCTTCTTCATTATGGCAAGAATGAGGCTTGTGGTCTGAGGGTGGAGGAAGGGGACCGGTCATCCCACACCCCACAGGTGGCAACTCTGAAGAGGGCTTATCTTTCACATTGCCGGGAAAAAGAAGAATGTGCCCTTCATGAATTTGGGCTGTTGTGGGTCCTTCAGAGAAAACTGAGTTAGATAGTTTAATATTATTTTCAAGTGCTTTTATGTTGAGTTGAATATAGCATGAATGCCACACTTCATAATGTAAGAGAGCAACATTACAAAGGTTTTCCAGGTGAACCGCAAGTTCTCTTCTGTCTCTATGGCAATGTCCAAGGCAAATGGAGTGGAGGCAGGAAGGCTCTCTAAGCGTTTCTAGAATGTAAGCTCCTTCAGAGTAGTGACTTCTTGGTCTTGCTCATTTCTAATACCCAGGTGGTTAAAACAGAGATGTGGAGTAAATATGTATTGAATAAATTAAGTTGAAATTATAGAAAATGCCACAAAATGACTTTAACTCCCAAGCAAATACATTTTCTGGCTCTTTCCTGGACATCTGTTATCACCTTACCAACTCCTCTTTTCCACGGCTGACATTCTGGAGATATAAAGGCAACTTCAGTGAGGAACAGCAGCAAATGGAATATTTGACACTACAGGTAGTTAATAGCTACACTCAAATGGTAAAGAGTTGCACTGACGCTTCACACTTCAGTGAGGACATGATGAAATTTGGGGAAAGGAATGCTTTTATTCTGAGGAGAATATCTTTCTGCCACACATGATACTATGAGACTGGTTGGCTCTGTGTCAGGTTCCTGAAAGGCAGAATGGAAGCTCATTTATTTTAATTCTCAGTATCCCAAAAATAGTGATGCTTAATTAATGTTGAACCACTAGCTTAAATGATTATTCTCTATTCACAAAGTTTTCTAGCGTAGGGTCCATAAACTAATTTGGCTTTCTTATATATTTAGGGGAGAAAAAAATGATCAGAGAGAATTAGAAATGTGATCCAGACAGAGATCATTTTATTTGAAAATACTCTGCTCTATAGTACTTACTTTAAGAGAAACATATATTATCTTAAATAATAACAATTTTAGTAAAAATATGGCCACATAGAAATTAGAACAATTTTGGAAGTTAGAATAGCAAATAGTTGAATCTAAAATTTGACCTTAATAATTAATTATTAATATAAACCAATCTAACTGTGAAGAAGGTAGGTGTTATTGATTTGCAGATACATTTGAAGCTTATTGACCTGATCAAATTAGTTAAATAAAATTCTATTTATATTTCCTGTTATCTTCTGATTGGGGATTAATAGCATATATCACCCTTTAATATAAGAAAATAATAAACTTTTCTGAAGTTTCTAAGCAAATTGATTTTTTAAATGTACCTGGCTTTAAAAATATAAGCTCTCTGTTAAGAGATTCTGTTACATGCTAACATGATAAACGTCTACATATTTAATTAGTTTGCATATCCTAAAAGACAACTGCCTGTTTATGAAATTAGAACAAATTCTGAATAATTTAAAAAGAGTCTGACAAATTTGAAAGTGTGCCCCTATTTGTGAGAGAGGGTTGACCTGTGTGTGTAAGATTCACTTCAGGGATCCTACTGGACTCACAGGAAGGACACATTGCTGACCTCACTAAGTGGTTTAGATAGGGGTTTCCTAATTGATAATGATGGGTTTGAATGAACAAATTAGCCTTGGATTGAAGAGAACTCACTGCTGAACATGTTAGGGGAGGAGGCAAAGTGATGAAATGCTTCGGCTCTGGAATGAGAAGGACTGAACTCCAAATTTGGTCATATGGCCTCAGGTGAGTTAATAATTCTCTTTTTCCTGTGAGTCCATGTGGGCATTAAAACAGATAATGCATATGAAGCACTTACCATAGTGTCTGGAACAGAATTAGCACTCAGAGAGAGTAATGGTTTTATTTTTGCCATACTGTTAGTTTGCTAATATTATAGTTTGGTTCTTAAATACCCCAAATATATTTCATACTTTTTTTGTTCCTACTCTCTAAAAACTACCTTTGAAGAAAATCTAAGAATTGCCTTTCTTTCTTCTTTCTTTTCTTCACTTCTTCTCTCTCCCTCCCTTTTTCTTCATCTCGCCTTTCCTTTGCTCTTTCCTTTCCTCCTTCCTTCCATCCCTCCTTCCTTCCCTCCTTCCTTCCCTCCTTCCTTCCTTCCCTCCTTCCTTCCCTCCTTCCTTCCTTCCCTCCTTCCTTCCCTCCTTCCTTCCTTCCTTCCTTCCTTCCCTCCTTCCTTCCCTCCTTCCTTCCTTCCCTCCTTCCTTCCCTCCTTCCTTCCTTCCTTTCTTCCTCCCTCCTTCCTTCCTTCCTTTCTTCCTTCCCTCCTTCCTTCCCTCCTTCCTTCCTTCCTTTCTTCCTTCCCTCCTTCCTTTCTTCCTTCCCTCCTTCCTTCCCTCCTTCCTTCCTTCCCTCCTTCCTTCTCTCCCTCCCTCCCTTTTCTTCATCTCGCCTTTCCTTTGCTCCTTCCTTTCCTCCTTCCTTCCTTCCTTCCTTCCTTCCTTCCTTCCTTCCTTCCTTCCTTCCTTCTTCCCTCCCTTCCTCCCTTCCTTCTTTCTGCATGTCTATATAGTCAACAGATTTTTGAATACTTATTCTATGAAAATCCAAAAACTTCTGCAAGCAGGACATGTAAAAATATNTTCCTTCCTTCCTTCCTTCCTTCCTTCTTTCCTTCCTTCCTTCCTTCCTTCCCTCCTTCTTTCCCTCCTTCCTTCCCTCCTTCCCTCCTTCCTTCCTTCCCTCCTTCCTTCTCTCCCTCCCTCCCTTTTCTTCATCTCGCCTTTCCTTTGCTCCTTCCTTTCCTCCTTCCTTCCTTCCTTCCTTCCTTCCTTCCTTCCTTCCCTCCTTCTTTCCCTCCTTCCTTCCCTCCTTTCCTTTGCTCCTTCCTTTCCTCCTTCCTTCCTTCCTTCCTTCCTTCCTTCCTTCCTTCCTTCCTTCCTTCCTTCTTCCCTCCCTTCCTCCCTTCCTTCTTTCTGCATGTCTATATAGTCAACAGATTTTGAATACTTATTCTATGAAAATCCAAAACTTCTGCAAGCAGGACATGTAAAAATATAATATTGCAATTTAAGTGTCTGTAAACAGAGCATTTTATATGGTCTGAATTATAGTATGATGAGAAAAATATCCCATAATGATAGGGAGAAATGCCCAATATTAGTATCATTTGTCTTCTGTAAATATAGAGGAGAATTTGAATCCATAAGGATATTTTTTCTTTGAGTAATATTGATCATAGCATAAAAATGTATGATAGATTGAAATTACATCTTCTTCCAGGTTTTCTAGTGGCCTAAAGGACCCATACTTTCTTGGCTATCCTAAAATATATAGCAGCATCTTTCCTGAATGCATTTGCTTCTCCCAATGTGTAACATATTCATATGCTGGTATTTATTAAAATAAGCTTGCTGTCATTTATGGTGCAAATGTATGCCAGTTCCCTACCAAGGAATCCTCCACTCTTCCAATTCAATTTGTACACAATTATTTTCATTTCTGTTGATTCAAAAAAGATGTGGAAGTGAAAATAGTAAAAATAGATGTGTTCAGGTATTTATAATCTATACATTGAATTTGCGATTTGAAACTTCAAGTATCAATACACAGAAATTGAGAATTGCCTATGGAGGAGACAGCCCAACCACAATCTGGATTATTTTTCAAATGCTTTAGGTCTGGCAAAAACTAAAATGTTTATTGCCAAGCCTTTTCCTCTTAATTTTAAAAAATCATGTGTGTTTCAAGGGAAATTTAATCCACATGTTTCTGATTCATTTGCACTCAAGTTGTCAAACTGTTTTGTAATCACAATTCTCTATCTTTTCTTTCCACAGAAAGTTGAGTTTTCCAAGTGTACCTAAACAATAACCTCTCAGAAGAATAAATTGAATTTCAAATTCAGAAATCAGGGATGGGCAAAAATGTGTATATTTCACCTGTTCTTGGAAAAGAAAAATAGTTTTGGGCTTTTGCACCTGACTTAAAACCTTTTGATGTAGACATCACTTGTCCTTGGCAATATGCAATTCTTCTCTCCAAGGAAAAGTATATTTAGAGTTCAAAATATACAGTAGAAGGTGCTAAATGACCCATGAAGCAGGAGGATTCTAAGTCTTTAAAATTACAAGTAAATATGACCACAAATAATATTAGTTTTATAGCAAAAACTTATTTTAAACATTACAATAGTCACAATTGGGTTTGTTTACAACGCTTCATGTCTTGAATACGAGCTTAACAAAGCGAAAGTGCTAGGTTTTTTGGCTCCGAATATTTTATCTTAAATGAGTTTAAATTACAAATAGAAGAATTTACAGGGGAAAACACTTTTTTTTAAAGCTTTTGTCATCTCTGAAAACAGCTCAGAATTACCACATTTACATATTTTTCTTATAAAACATTCTGTGGTGAGCGTTCAAATACTAAAGCTTACTATAATAGAATGTCCCATTTGGAAACATTAAGAACTTTTGTTTTATGATAACTCTACAATAGTTACTCCCATTTGGATCTCTTAGGAAGTGCTAATTCCAAACACTTCCTTCTTTATCATGAGATCAAACCATTTGGACTGCTTATTATCATGTACCCAGTAAAACTCAATCTGTTGTGTTAATTAGTTATGTAAACACATTTTATAATTGTGGAGACAAAGCAGAACTAGACAACTGGGTAGGTGAGAAAAGATCAAAGATCTTTCTTAATAAATTGTTACGGTAATTAGTGTTTGTCTTGTACTTCTTCTCCAGGGGGTCTTTTAAACCCAAGCTTGGGAAACCTGCTTAGCGAACAAGGAAGCTTTTGGAAAGACAAATCTTACTAAGCTTCCAAAACTGACTTAAAATCAGTGGAGTGAGGAAAAAAAGGAATACAAGAAAGGGAAGATAAAAAAGACCATGAATCCCTCTGGGGGAGTCCCTACTCTGTTTAATAGCTTAAGAGTGAAATATGGAAAATAACTATCACATCACATGTAGCCTATTTAGATACTAGACAACAGCTTTCCCTACCCACCACCGCACCAAGACGAACTGTGTATCGCTTTCTTTGAAAATAATGAGAGAGTACTGTAGTGTCTACACTTCTCAAAAAACGTTATTAAAAAGTACCTACATTTTAGGAAGATGAAGTCCTCCAGAAAATACCCCACCCTCCCTCAACATTACCTGGGCTTCTTCCTGCTCCATTCTATCTAACACACCACCTACTTTACCTATATTCTTTGGCTGTCTCTTCCAATTAGAAAGCCCATGCATGATGGCAGGGAGTTTTGTCTAGTATTCCACCAGTTTGTTCAATGACTAACTGAATAAAAGAATGAATATACAGTAGTTTCCTAAACATTTCAGAAGCAGTTTGGGGTAATATGGAGTGGTTTCACCACTTACACACTGTGGAATGGCCTTGAGCAATTTACTTGATCTTCCTGAACTCTGTTTCCTTATACATATACCTAGGTTGTTATCTACTTTTCAGGGTTATGTCAAGATTGGAGATGATTTATGTAAACTGCCCAGCAGAGTGTCCAGCAGTTAGTAGATGCTCAGTAAACAGTAGTTGTTTTGTTGTTGTTATTACTTTCCTCCACTTTTCGTTTATACAAGCCAAATAATATTAAGACTCTTGGATTTAGCATTATTTCTTTCTGTTTTACCATATTCCTCTCTTTTCAAGTTGTATTCATATTTTCTTAATTGAATAGTATGTTCTTTGCTGTTAGTCATCTCAAATATAAATCAAACTAATATAATAAAATTACGACAAAATTTAATAATTTAAACAAATATAGTAACAATTTCCTAGAACTATTCTTTAACTTTCTCTTAAAATTCCCACACATTTGTAAATTACTAATCTTTCCAATTCCTACCTATAATATAGGTAGGGGTGGGTATTTTCGTTTCCAAGTATTCATATTCAAACCCCACAACAGAAATTATCCACTTTGCCCCAGGTTTGCAAATAAGATTTTGCATGCTTCCTCATAGCCTTGGTGGAGAGGAACTTGTTTCAGATCTG
Organism: Rhinopithecus bieti; assembly: GCF_001698545.2. Classification (NCBI taxonomy): domain Eukaryota; kingdom Metazoa; phylum Chordata; class Mammalia; order Primates; family Cercopithecidae; genus Rhinopithecus; species Rhinopithecus bieti. The sequence continues at coordinate 577,695 of NW_016803360.1, forward strand.
TATCTAGGATTTGCCTCAATTTATATCTTTTATCTTTTAACTTCAGGTCTTGTCTCTAAAAGACAGTCCTCTCCTGAAATCTCCTCCATGGGAGTTGGAAGTATAGAAGAAAAGAGGATTAAAAAGACCAACAAATTAAATTTCTAACATATCCTTCATCTGGCCAGATTTTCTGGCACCCTGCCTGTTTCACAAGTTCCCAGTTTTTATGAGATAGTAAACCTAAAACTGCTTTTTTTTTTAAGCATATTTTAAAAGTAATACATTAAAAATAGTAATATGTCATTGTTTAGCAAATCTATTATTAGAAATTATGAACAAGTGAAATTAAAATGAGTACAAATAATCTTTAATCTTACTATCCATAATCTTTTTCTAGCATAAACTATATATTTAACATCACAAAATATAGTGCAGTATATATAGATAGTATTTTGAAATCTGTGTTTTTTCTCTTTATAGTTTAGCATAAATATATTTTTCAATCGTTAAACACACAAGCATCATTTTATTAATATCATTGTATGGACATATCACTGTCTATTAAAACAATCCTCTGTCTGTAGATGTGATGAAAAAATCTGTATATTTGAGGAAAAACTCAAAAAAACATGAAATTTTTGTGGTAGAAAACTGGAAAATATTTGGTAGTTTTATTTTGTTCTTGCCAAGTAATTCACATTAAATTCTTATTTTTTTTCCTCTTTTCTCTCAGATAAAAACTTCATAAATAAAAACACACATAACAAACTAAAGGCCCATATTCATAACCTAGAATTCTGATAAAAATCTTATTTGTCTTTTTCACATTTTCTTCTCCATCAATGTCCAGCACGTTGCTACTCAAACAGTTCTTAATAAATATTAGATGAATAATTGAACAAGTGAACTTAAATCACATGCAAATACCATCTTATGAAATCTCTGATTGCAGTTTTACAAGCTTGCTTGTTTTTCCACTATGGGAATAAATGAACTGATGAAAAAGGTCCCTTTTAGTCTCTATCTCCTTAAGTATCATTATTACCTATGGCCACGTCAGAGTTCTCCAAAAAGTGGGTCACTTGGATCATAATTACCTGAAGTACTGGGAATAATTGCAGGCCCCTGGGCGCCATTCTAGACCAACTAAGGCAGAATAATTAAATTTAAAGCCCAGGAAAGTCTGAGAACTACTTCTAGGTGGGGTCAGCAACCAACTAAATTTTGTATAACAGTCAGTTGAAGAAGTGTAGAATGTGATACACTTCCCAGTATGTGTGGAACTAATGTAGCATGGGGAGCAGAAATGGGGGAAAAAAATCTCATTTGTGTTTTCATGAAGACAATGGCATTCCCTTTATGATGGTAAAGATCTAGTGAAGGTAAAGAAGTCAAGTTTAAAGTTCAACTTTGTTTTGTGTGGAAATAATTTCATTGGGCAATTCTAATCAAGAGGAGAAAAATAAAATAATCTAGGTTCCTGAGTTTCTTTTCAGTCCTAGCTCTCTTTCTATCTGTGGTCTCTTACAAGATTCCAGTGAAAGCTATTAAGAAAAATGCCTATCCACTAGTCATAAACTGGAATCTAATGTATTAAGGCTGTTTTCTATACTTTTGGTATGCAATACAATAAGACTTTTAGAGATACCTAAGTTTTTTAAGGTATTGTTCAATCTGCGAATACAATAATTATATCACTCTCTCTAATCAACTGAACAGAACCAAAAACCAATCTTAATTTTTTTTATTTTTGCAGGAAGATGTGAAAATTAATATGGCATGTAGGTGCTGTTGGTTCCAATTAAAATCAATATCTGTCCTGATTTGTGTCTCTTGTCTCTATGACAGCGAGGGGGCTGGCTAAGGGGATACATCTGCTCCTCTCTCCCAAAGGGGCTCAAAACAAGTGAATGACCTGCAGTGTTTATTATTAAGTTTTCAAAGGGAAAGTTGTTTTGGTCTAATTGAAGCAATAATACGAGAGAGGTTATTTCTGGTCAGTTCCCTGCTGTTTTCACTCTGGAGAATATATTCCAGGTGTTCATGTGCCGCACTGCAGTGCAGTGCTGCCGTCTCTTGAGTGTAGGCATGCTAGTGCCAGTGGAGCGATAAACTAGCCTTAGCAGTTTAAGCCAGTCTTGGCCTTTGAGAGACACTTTTTTAGTTAACTTCATAGTAAATCAGATGGTTAATGATCACATTCATTTTCAAAAGTCCCAGTTCCCGTGCAATAAAGCAATGAGATTTTATAAATCTCGAATATATTAAATAAAATTATTTTATTTCCCTTTACTCCAAGGGAACCAGTATACAGAGTAGCTGTGTCATGTTAATGTTTTCCTTTTAAGTCATTTTTCTTTCTAGATTAATTAATGGCTCGTCTAAAGTAAATGAGGAGAAAAAAATTAAAATCTCTTTAATTAGTGAAAGTATTAGCCATCATTGATTCATAACTGCCTGTTGTATTTCTGTGTTTGAAATATATTTTCTAGCTCTGTGATTTTCAAATATCCCTGAGATGTCATAAATAGTATCAAGGATGATTGGTGAAGGATATAAACTCTGTAACTGAATTTTGAATGTAAATGGAAATACCCAGTACATAATGTTTGGTTATAATTGGCCTGAGGTATATGTGACTGATCATTTCTAATAAAGGATAAAAGTTGTCACAAACAACAGTTTGGGAATTTCAGAGGTAACACTCTATTTATTAGCCAACTCATATATGTCATAATTTTTTATATTACTTTGATATATTTTTTCTTCAATATTACAAAACTGAAAACAACATATTACTGAATGGAAGTTAATCTAAATTCTGTGAACTGTATGTGGTATTTACCCAAAATAGCTTAATTTCAGTTAAATTTCCAGGTAATTCTTATCGGTAATTACAGGAATAAAGACTATTCTAAAGTTTGAATTCATCTTCTTTCTAGTTCCAAGAGGAATTTTTGATCTTGATTTTGCTTATTTTCATCTCTGAACCTAATATGAACCCACAGACCAAAACAGTCACATTAAGAATATGGGCTGGATTTCAGGCTAATCAG
>NW_016803360.1:581462-589273 GCF_001698545.2 Rhinopithecus bieti
TCATTTTATTAATATCATTGTATGGACATATCACTGTCTATTAAAACAATCCTCTGTCTGTAGATGTGATGAAAAAATCTGTATATTTGAGGAAAACTCAAAAAAACATGAAATTTTGTGGTAGAAAACTGGAAAATATTTGGTAGTTTTATTTTGTTCTTGCCAAGTAATTCACATTAAATTCTTATTTTTTTTCCTCTTTTCTCTCAGATAAAACTTCATAAATAAAACACACATAACAAACTAAAGGCCCATATTCATAACCTAGAATTCTGATAAAATCTTATTTGTCTTTTCACATTTTCTTCTCCATCAATGTCCAGCACGTTGCTACTCAAACAGTTCTTAATAAATATTAGATGAATAATTGAACAAGTGAACTTAAATCACATGCAAATACCATCTTATGAAATCTCTGATTGCAGTTTTACAAGCTTGCTTGTTTTCCACTATGGGAATAAATGAACTGATGAAAAGGTCCCTTTTAGTCTCTATCTCCTTAAGTATCATTATTACCTATGGCCACGTCAGAGTTCTCCAAAAGTGGGTCACTTGGATCATAATTACCTGAAGTACTGGGAATAATTGCAGGCCCCTGGGCGCCATTCTAGACCAACTAAGGCAGAATAATTAAATTTAAAGCCCAGGAAAGTCTGAGAACTACTTCTAGGTGGGGTCAGCAACCAACTAAATTTTGTATAACAGTCAGTTGAAGAAGTGTAGAATGTGATACACTTCCCAGTATGTGTGGAACTAATGTAGCATGGGGAGCAGAAATGGGGAAAAAAATCTCATTTGTGTTTTCATGAAGACAATGGCATTCCCTTTATGATGGTAAAGATCTAGTGAAGGTAAAGAAGTCAAGTTTAAAGTTCAACTTTGTTTTGTGTGGAAATAATTTCATTGGGCAATTCTAATCAAGAGGAGAAAATAAAATAATCTAGGTTCCTGAGTTTCTTTTCAGTCCTAGCTCTCTTTCTATCTGTGGTCTCTTACAAGATTCCAGTGAAAGCTATTAAGAAAATGCCTATCCACTAGTCATAAACTGGAATCTAATGTATTAAGGCTGTTTTCTATACTTTTGGTATGCAATACAATAAGACTTTTAGAGATACCTAAGTTTTTTAAGGTATTGTTCAATCTGCGAATACAATAATTATATCACTCTCTCTAATCAACTGAACAGAACCAAAACCAATCTTAATTTTTTTTATTTTGCAGGAAGATGTGAAAATTAATATGGCATGTAGGTGCTGTTGGTTCCAATTAAAATCAATATCTGTCCTGATTTGTGTCTCTTGTCTCTATGACAGCGAGGGGCTGGCTAAGGGGATACATCTGCTCCTCTCTCCCAAAGGGGCTCAAAACAAGTGAATGACCTGCAGTGTTTATTATTAAGTTTTCAAAGGGAAAGTTGTTTTGGTCTAATTGAAGCAATAATACGAGAGAGGTTATTTCTGGTCAGTTCCCTGCTGTTTTCACTCTGGAGAATATATTCCAGGTGTTCATGTGCCGCACTGCAGTGCAGTGCTGCCGTCTCTTGAGTGTAGGCATGCTAGTGCCAGTGGAGCGATAAACTAGCCTTAGCAGTTTAAGCCAGTCTTGGCCTTTGAGAGACACTTTTTTAGTTAACTTCATAGTAAATCAGATGGTTAATGATCACATTCATTTTCAAAAGTCCCAGTTCCCGTGCAATAAAGCAATGAGATTTTATAAATCTCGAATATATTAAATAAAATTATTTTATTTCCCTTTACTCCAAGGGAACCAGTATACAGAGTAGCTGTGTCATGTTAATGTTTTCCTTTTAAGTCATTTTCTTTCTAGATTAATTAATGGCTCGTCTAAAGTAAATGAGGAGAAAAAAATTAAAATCTCTTTAATTAGTGAAAGTATTAGCCATCATTGATTCATAACTGCCTGTTGTATTTCTGTGTTTGAAATATATTTTCTAGCTCTGTGATTTTCAAATATCCCTGAGATGTCATAAATAGTATCAAGGATGATTGGTGAAGGATATAAACTCTGTAACTGAATTTTGAATGTAAATGGAAATACCCAGTACATAATGTTTGGTTATAATTGGCCTGAGGTATATGTGACTGATCATTTCTAATAAAGGATAAAAGTTGTCACAAACAACAGTTTGGGAATTTCAGAGGTAACACTCTATTTATTAGCCAACTCATATATGTCATAATTTTTTATATTACTTTGATATATTTTTTCTTCAATATTACAAAACTGAAAACAACATATTACTGAATGGAAGTTAATCTAAATTCTGTGAACTGTATGTGGTATTTACCCAAAATAGCTTAATTTCAGTTAAATTTCCAGGTAATTCTTATCGGTAATTACAGGAATAAAGACTATTCTAAAGTTTGAATTCATCTTCTTTCTAGTTCCAAGAGGAATTTTGATCTTGATTTTGCTTATTTTCATCTCTGAACCTAATATGAACCCACAGACCAAAACAGTCACATTAAGAATATGGGCTGGATTTCAGGCTAATCAGGGGAAATGCCTGGGGAGGGTGGTGGTGGTGATGTCTGCTGCTCACTCGCTTAATCACTCAGACTTTTTGAGTCCAGGATACTTCCAGAGTCTGAATGGTAGTGATTTCTCAGTTCACATTCCCAGATGTACGAATCAAAGGGTCTAGCACTGAATGTCCTCAGAGGAGGGGCGGCCCTGGGATGAAAATAGCTCTGCCTCTCCAGAAAGGGAATAATGAGTGGCACCCAGTGTCAAGGGCATCATATTTATAAAGCACTTTGGGTTCTTTGGATAATATTCAAAATGTTTTGCAGAATGATTACTTAAGTATTTTCACAAACTCCAAGTAGAGGGCAGAAACCCAGCTCCGGTGGCTGTGTATCAGGCAAAGGAAGCTGACACGTGCATTCCTCTCATTATTCTTTCCCTGCCCTCCAAATACCACACACATAGCAACGGTCAGTTACAGGGGAGCAGGTGAGGTGTGCAAATTAACACAAGAGAAAAGTGGTGAAAGTCGTGGGGGTGGGTTGGGAATGAAGAAGAAGAGGGAAGGCAGGGGCTGCCTGGTCGGGAAGGCAAGCCACACAATGCCACTTAATAAACATGACAGTTAATAAAAGAAGATTTAAATTCTTGAACAGGAAATAAGCAAAAAAAGAAACTCTGCATGCTTCCATTCTGAGTGCTTCCAAAAGGGTGTGATGTTACGGTCTCATTCGATGTGATTGGTCCCAAACCAAAAAGGAGGATCCATTTTAATCTATAACTACAAAAGAAATAAATTACCTTTGTAACTGAAATGATTTAAGACAACAAAAAACAGAATAATGTTATTCTATTTCAGAGGCCATTGTCGTTAGTGTGCCTAGATTAGTTTGCTTATTAAAGGCTGCAGTTGCAGTGCAGAGCTTAATATTTAGTAGTCATAGAACTCTCAGAGGTGACGGTGAGATAAGAAGGGAAGTGTCTGTTACTCCCCCTATCCTTTGTAAAATCTCAAAGCAGATGATGCCAGAAACCATAGCAGTCACTGCCAATCTTAATAGACACTAATGTCTAAGGCTTTACTATATAATGTAGAATTCATTGTACTTTCAAAGTTAGCATCTTCACTGATCATTTTAACAAGTTGAATCGTCAAATCCTAAAATTAGCTCATGAGTTCATATTGTTCTGTGCTGCAAGATGGACTTAAATCAATAAAGTCGTTTCTAAGATGAAAACTTGGAGGTACATTTGAAAGGTCCTTTGTTTTGCTTAAGAACCACATTTTCAACAATTGGAGAAGGATAAATCCTGTAGTGCCAACTGTGCTGAATATAAATTAATTTCTTTTATTTTTAAAGTGTTCTTCAGGATCATACAATAATTCTGAGTAGTAATGAGCTTCAATTATCACTTTGTTGGAAACATTTCAAAGAGATTTATAGTTGACAGAATGTGAGATAAAAGATCATTTACACTATTGTTCTTCAAAACACAAAGGTGACTTTGAAGTATTTGTTTTCTTACAAACCTGCTGTAAGACATGGTAAATTACCTCATATTTTTGTTTTGCTCAAATAAGGAAACTGAGTCATAAACAGATTAATTCACTATTAAATAAAATGCTTTGATCTCTTATGTTTAAAACAGCCACTTAATTATAAAGTTTTTAAAAAGCTGCTATCACTGACAAAATAATTTGTTGAGTACAACAAGTGGCCTGAAAAAAAAAAAAGTGATAGAGCTTACAACAGGGCTTTGCGGTACACAAATGCACTAGCTTAGTAATTATGATAAGCTGGGTTTATGACTTTACCATTCTACTCTTCACAGTACTGTTCTTAGGCTGATAGAGGATGAGTGACTGGCACAGCCTTGATTGTTGTAGATAATCTGCAGGTCGTTGTAGATCATCTGAAACAGAGTTTGTGGGCATAAGTTCAGTATACTATCGCAGAAACTGTCCTGGAGTAGATATAGACAACATTAATATCATTTTTGTGGCAGGTGTTGCAGGTACTAATAACTCATGTTTGCATGTTTACTTCTTTGTTTTCAAGGTTTTGTAGCGTATCCTCTTAGAATATGAAGACTCTGAAGATGAAATTGCCAGCCCCCTTGATTTTACAAACAAGAGCTGAAACCCATAAGGTTAATTGTTTTCTCTAACGTCACATGTAAGTACATGGAGACCAAAGGCTAAAGTCCAGGAATACTGATTATATTATTCCATGACCCCAGGCTGTCCTAATAGATGTATTTTATTTGATCTTTATGATATTCATGTGATATAGGAATTGCTAGCTACACTTGTTTTGTAAACTGGAGACATGGATCCAAGGAGTTGCATGACGCTCTAATTAAAGTCTTAAAGCTTATTAAGGACAAAATGTGGTTTGGTACCCAGGCCTTGTTCAAAATTTTAAAAGTCATGCAAAAGGGATTTCTACTGAGAACTATCTTACACTATTTCAATTTATCTGTGTATTATCTATTAAGGTCAGTTGGAACAAGCACTATTTAATCCTCTTGAAAACGTATAAAAAAAAACTAATGTGGTTTGTTTTAAATTATAATTTCCAGTGGACTGAAAGATTTCATTGTTGCTAATTTTGCACAACAGTTATTAATGGATGAACTAAGTTATTTTGCTTATGATTCATTTTGAGATCATAGACTTGAAGCTATCATTCTAAAATGAAACCATTAAAAAAGTTCCACTTTTGTTTTTAAACTGTTCTTTTGCCACATTATTCCTTTTGCTTTGCAAATATTCTAGATTGTTTACATTTCCTGGCCATGTGAGCATCCTTGCCACTCTCAATAAAGACTTTGAGACAATCTGACAGTCTGTTTATCTCACTGGTTGTCTGTCCTTCATTTATTCATTCCATGAATAGTTACTGAGCACCTTGTTTATGGCAAGCCCTGTTCCAAGAGGTGGGTAAAGAGTACTGAATAAAAATAGAAAAAGTGTCTGCCCTCCAGTTGACTTATGGCTGGGAGAGACATTGTACAAGTAAATTTATAATTTATTCGTTAAATTATTTTTTAAAAATAATTTGTGTTTGTTCATTGAAGAAATCAATTTATAACTTGTCAGGTGTGTCAACTGTAAAGGGTGAAAATAAACCTGAGGAGGGGGATGGGGGTGCTGAAGAGGGAGATTGCTATTCTACACACAGTGTTCAGGGTAGGCTTCTATTGAGATCCTGAAGGAGACATCTGAGGGAACAGCACCTTGAAGAAACCGAGGTAGGATTGTGATTGGCATGTTCAAGGTAGAGCAAAACATGGGGGAAGTGGAGTTTGAGGTCACAAGGGGCCAGAACATACAGGGAGGGCCACATAGGCCATTTTAAGGACATTGGGTGAATGACAGGAGGAGTTACTGAAGTAGTTAGTCCAGAGGAATACATTTAAAAGTTTATATTTCAAAAAGTCTGTGTTGACTTCTTTATGAAATAAAGAAGTGGGTACAAGGATAGAAGAAACAAGGAGACCAGCTAGGAGATGACTGAGAAAAAAAATCATGCCATAAATGATGATGGCTTAGGGCAGGAGAGGTCATGAAACTCTGTTCGTATTTTGACAATAATGATGAGAGAATCTATATAAAGCTCTGATGTGGATTGTCGGAGACAAAAAAAAGCAATGAAAGATACTTACAAGATATGTGGCCTGATAAACTAGAATAACACTGTCCTTTTCTAGAAAAAAACAAAACTGATAGAGGGACACTGGCAGGGAGCATATTAAGAAATTTGTTTTCTGACATCTTATGTTTGAGATGCCTACACATAATTGGAGATCTTGAGAGTTGGATTATAGAATTAAGAATGGGGGATTGGTGTTTCATGAATGGAAATAATTATTTGGAATCCTTCTAGCTCAGGAGAGTGGACAGTGAGTATAAACATAGCAATTAGAGGATTAAAATTGTGTTAAAGTAGGGAGATGAGGAAAAAGTTACCTAGAGCACTGAGAAGGAATAGCAATGAGAGAAAGTTGTGCTCTCTTGGAAGCCAGATGAGGCAAAAATTTTAGAAAACAAATAATTAATTGGATTTGCCTTCTCATTCGCTTTTTAATTAAATGTGATGTTAAGGAATTGGCTCAAAACAAACATCAAGATTATGCATTTTAACTATTTAACTAAGTATTGCACACTTGTAAAAATCGCTTGTTAGAAAAGATTAACAGGAAATTTATAATTATCTGCTCACAGAATTATCATTTGTATTTATTCTTTTTCAAATAATGATTGAGCGTGAGAAGATTTGGTCTAATGCAATTTTGCATTCTCATTAAGCAAGCAATACGGACTAACTCAATAGCTCTGAAGATTGATTTTCCTAGAAATATAGTGTGGTGGAGTATAAAGAACACAGGCTTTGGAGAAATATCTTGTTCACAGCTTTGTGTGTGAATCCATGTTCCACAGACATATGAGGTGGTGAAACCTTGGTCAAGTGCTTCACTTCCTTTCTCCTGCAGGGCTCACTCCCTTCCTCCTTAAAATGGAGATGTTGACACTTATCTCCCAGGATTATTATGAAAATTAAATGAAAAAAAAAATAGGCAAAGCACCTAGCATATTGTTATAATGACCTCTAAGTAATTAAAAATAATGAAAGGATTTGAATGGATTTGAAAGGATTGCTTTCAAATTGGTTTGAAAGGATTGCTTTGAAAGGATTGAATGGCATAGGAGCATCTTCCTGGTAGAAATTCAGATTATCTTGATTGTGAACTATTTGTTTAGTGATATATATAGCCTCTTCTAGCTGATAAATTGACTAAAAATTTTAAAGCAATTGTTTACTCTTTCTACCAGTTTCAACTCTGGGGTAAATAAATGAGCAGAATACCTCTTTTTACCCTCCTTTCACTTAGCTATTCAGGCAAAGTCTACCAACACGAGAAAAGTATTTTTTTCCTTCTGAGACTTTGTTCAACCCAGGTGGAAAACATGATTAAGAAAGACCTCCGTAAAACAGCTGTTGCCTTTAAGTTGAGAGAAATTCTCTGGAGAAAATATATTTTTGAAACACACAGTAATTTTGTGACCATTTTAAGCACTCTGTGTGTACTCTCTCTAAACCTCTCTTCTGTGCAGCTCCCTGTGAATAAGAAATCTGAGTGGATGCTTCTCTATCTCACCTCAATCTCACAAAGCAATTGCAAAATAAATTCAGATGATGGATCTATAATCTATTATGAAATGAAAGAAAATTCATCTTCAGAAGAAACCCAAATGAAGAGATGATTCTAATTAGATCCTATTTGCTTTTAATGGTGCTTTTAAAAAAAAAAAAAAAAAA
>NW_016803360.1:589447-597868 GCF_001698545.2 Rhinopithecus bieti
AAAAAAAAAAAAAAAAAAATCCCTGTGGTATATAACTTCCATTGTCACCAGGACACTCTTATCAGTTGATGTTTCTGCCTTCTCCAGGCGCCACTGCACAGTCCACTGGGGACCAGACCGGGATCCCCTCAGAGCTTAATACCCCTCAGAGTTTAACAATGTGGAACCTCTTGCGTAGAGACATAGCTTTGGTTTTTTTTTTTTTTTTTTTTTGAGACGGAGTCTTGCTCTGTCGTCCAGGCTGGAGTGCAGTGGCGCGATCTCGGCTCACTGCAAGCTCCGCCTTCCGGGTTCACGCCATTCTCCTGCCTCAGCCTCCCGAGTAGCTGGGACTACAGGCGCCCGCCACCCCACCCGGCTAATTTTTTTCGTATTTTTAGTGGAGACGGGGTTTCACCTTGTTAACCAGGATGGTCTCGATGTCCTGACCTCGTGATGTGCCCGCTTCAGCCTCCCAAAGTGCTGGGATTACAGGCTTGAGCCACCGTGCCTGGCCAGCTTTGGTTAAATTTAAAATTCTCTTTTCTATATCCTAAAACCTTGGTCTTATTGCTTCCGGTGTGCTTTTAACCAAAAAGGTCAAAGATAATGAAGCCTAAAAAAATCTAAAGTAGACGTCAAGCATGGAAGGGAAGAATGTTCTCCTTCTAATCCAGGTTAGACTATAAATAAATGAGAAAAAAAAAATGAAACTTTCATGAAAAAAGAGGCAAAGAATTGCTTCAATTGTCAATCCTCGATAGCTTAATTTGAAGTCTACACAATTTATTTGCTATGTGTTAAAAAATTAGAATGGATTGCTACATTTGGAGTGGGGACTTTTATTTGACTAAATGCAATATTATTTTAAAATGTTTTAAAAGTTAACATCAGTGTGTAATAATTAAAATATGTATTAAGCATTAATTCATAAGAAATATTTCATTAGGGAACAAAGAGATAATTAATTGGAGAAGAAATTATTTCTCCTGTTTTCCAATCAATAAGTCTGTGCCTTTCCTTAAACATTAAGTAAAATTAGAAATACATTTTGCATTCATGCTAAACAGATAACTTTTTAATTAAAAAATGTCCACTGAGTCCCTGCCATGTACAAAACTCTGTACTAAGCACAGGAATCATAACAAAGAATAAAACATAATCTTCTCACCAAAGGAGCCCAGTTTCTAGTTGGCTTGGACAAAGTCTCAAATGAACTAAGAAAAGAATCATGACAAATTAACTGCAAGACAAAATTAGGTGAACAAATCAAGGTGCACAGAAGAAAAAGCAGGCATTATTGATGGGTGATCATAGACGACTGTTGCTGAGTTGCCTAAAATATCCTTAAACAGCTAGAAAATGAATTACTTCTGGTTAATGGAACAGATGAAGCAAAGCTGCTGAATTGTGAAATTTTTTCTTTGTTCGCGGGACGAAGACTACACTTGGGTGGCCAGAGCAGAGGGTCATTGGAAAGATAAAATAAGGTTGGAATAGCAATCTAGAGATATCTGAATGCCTTCTGAAAAGTCTGAACTTAATTCTACAAAAACATAGAAAGCTATTTTGGGTAGGAGCGTGTCTAGTTATCATTAAGAAGAGATTGTTAGGACTATATATAAACTCATCATCAGAAAAAAAAACTAATTTGCCATGTTAGCTCTAAATGATGAAGTGTAGATAATTTTTTTAGATATGGATTCCGTCTGCTCTGAATTCTTCCTTCCTCTTAAGATTTCAAACTGAATTAAACATTCTTTCCTGACATTTAAAGTTACTTCTGTTCCCAGCAGGGATAGGAATACCATTGGCATAACGTTCTGTAAAATGTTTAGATACACTTGGCATCTTGTCTTGTCTGCAATGCATTTATTCTATAGCCTCTGTCTTTCCCAGTTTGGCTCACTGATCTGTTTTACCTATAGTATACCCTATCCTTCATTCTTGATACATTCTGCAATAAAACAAGTCTCCCAACTCAGGTTTCTTTTATTCTGCTGAAGTTTGGTATTCAGAGATCTTGGTGTTGATCTTGGCTCTTTGTCTGCCAACCATACTCTGGATTCAGTGCCCCTAATGGCACCAACCCAACATGTATATTGCCAGCTCTTCTTCTTGTCACTTGTTACTGCCAGCCTTGAAATTAGAGTTCTATTCCTGAACCCATACCAGTGACCAAGGCCTTGCTTCCTATGAACTAAGGGATCTTGGTGGCTTGTCATTCTACCTCATTTGTAATTTCTGCCCAAGTCCTATTGCTAATTGTTATCTGACTACATTCCAAGCTAATCTATGGATTAGCTAGGAGAGTTCTCTGGCTCTGTCTACTTATTGGATAACATCTTTTGACAAATCTTAGGTTTTATTCCTTCTTGCATTGTCCCATTGTTGTGAGGAACCATTGTACTTCAAACATGAGTTCCCTGTGTAATAGTCAGTATAATTGTAGAGTCTGCTAAAATAGAGAAAACTGGAAACTCACAGAAGATCAACAAAATTTGAACTTTTGCCCCACATGAATTAACATGATGATCAAAGGCTGTTTAGTATGCGTTTAGGCTTGAAGGAATCAAAAGTATAATGCTTTCCCTTAACTTAAGCAAGTAAACATCTGTACTGCTATGTTCTATGACAGGCTCTAGGTGGAGGTGACTGATTTCTCCTCATGTCCTGTCATCCCCTTGCTTCCCAGCCAGAGTTCAAATTGTACTTAATCACAGGAACATGTCAGGAATGCAAACAGGAAGGAGAAGAAAACAGGTCAATTGATTGTTGACTGGTCCGCTGGCTAATCCCATAGCAAAAAGAAAGTCTCACTTACTTTTTAGAGATTGAAATTGTTCAGCCAAAATAGGACAGTCAAGAGACAGTATACTCAAGAAAAAAAAAATATATTGAAGAACAATTTTTTTAAAGAAACTTTGTATCTTAATTGTATTTTCTCTATGTTATTACTAGCTGCTGATTTTAGAATCAGCTGATTTTAGAATCTTACATTTCACAGAATGTGCTGGACTAATCAAGTCTTGTGGTTCCCAGACCTGGAGGATTAGGGGTTCCCTCCTAGACCTCTGGAATGAAGATCTCCCAGTGGTGGTGCCCTGGAATCTGTGATTTTAATAAGTTTCTCAGGTGATATGAATGATATAGTAGGAAGCACTGATGCACAGTACAGAAATATTAAAATGATGTTACTTTAAATTACATATATATATTTGAGACTGTGTCTTGCTCTGTTGCCCAGGCTTGAGTGCAGTGGTGCAATCTCAGCTCACTGCAACCTCTCCTTCCCAGGTTCAAGCAATTCTCCTGCCTCAGCCTCCTGAGTAGCTGGGATTACAGGCACTTGCCACCATTCCCAGCTAATTTTGTATTCTTAGTAGAGACGGGGTTTCACCTTGTTGGCCAGGATGGTTTTGAACTCCTGACCCTGAACTCAAGTGATTCCTCCCACTTCAGCATCCCAAAGTCCTGGGATTACAGGCGTGAGTCACCATGCCCAGCCTTTATTTTAATTGGTAGCTGTCTATCTTAATGTGTTTGGGCTGCTGTAATAAAATACTCTAGACTGGATGGCTTATAAACAACAGAAATTTATTTCTCACAGTTTTGGAAAATGAGAAGTCAAAAATCAAGGCACCAGCAGGTTTAGTGTCTGGTGGAGCTACTTCCTGATCCATAAACACTCTTGTCTCGCTGTGTCCTCTCATGGTAGGGAGAGGAAGCACTCCAAAGTCTCTTTTATAAGGGTACTAATCCCATTCACTAGGGTTGAACCAAATCACTCACTTACCAAAGGCCCTACCTCCTAATACAATCACATTGGGGGTTCAGATTTCAAAATATGAATTTTGGGGCAACACAAATATTAGTTTATAGCACCTCCTTTTTAGGTTTTTCTTTTAGAACTAGAACATGCTTTACAGATGAGTTAATTGTGTTCTCGATATGTTTTTAAGTCATAATTACCACTTCTCAGGATAAAAATGAACAATTAGATAATCTGAGTGAGGTTAGTTCAGTGAGAGAAGTTAGTGAGAAACATGAGAAAATCTGATGGTGGAGTGGCAAATGAGGTTTGCAGGCATTTGCAGAAACCAGAAGGATAGTTTTATTCTTTTGTAAAAGAGTGGGTTTTGCCTAGGGGAAATTTACTCCTGGGCTTCCAATATTGCCTTGAATATCAGACGAAAAATCCTGCTTAAGAATCTATCCAGGTGAGTCACTTAAGGCCAACGACAGACTGAAAAGAATAAAGAGACTCAGTCCTCCAGAGTAGGACATATGACAGGTAATATGAAAGAGGAAGAAACAATTTTCCCATGACTGGAAACAGAATTTGAAATCCTCTCACTGAAGAAGCGCAAGTTACAGAGTTACAGAGATCATCTCCCATCATAGTTTAACACTGCCAGGCAAATCAGTGTAAGCCAAGCAAGGTTAATCTTAATTTTAGAGAGCACCAGAGGGGCATTGAATGATTGGCTAATTATATTATTCTAGTTTTTCATAGCCCTTGCTTCAAGATAAATCTCTCATCTATTTAATTTAAATCATCTCCTTGGAGCATTATCTTATTTTTTTCTGATACTTCCTTAGTGGAGATGGGGAACAGCTGGTAAACTCACCTCTCAATGGTATTTATGACTATGATAATTTCTTTTAAAATTCAAAAGCTCTAAAGAAAATTTTTTAGAGACTTCCACCTCAATTCAGGTTCTTTTCTTTCCTTTCTTTTTTTTTTATATTTGTCTAACAGAGCTGAATGGATAGACATATACAAGACTGTTTTTCATCTGGATTTCAGCTCTATCTGAACTTCAGTATATTTGAAAAATGGTTACAAATATGTGCAATCCTTTTGAATTGACATTTAATTATTATTAATAATTAAAAAGCCCTGTGGATTCCAAACTTTAGACAGCCCATCTGTTACACACTTGAATTTCTTCTTGGGTTCAAAGAGTTTCTAGGCAAATTGTTTTTGTCATTTCGAAATGCAATGAACAGATTATCAGCCCTTAGCTTTCTTTCCTTCTCCTTCTCTTTCTCTCACTGTTTTCTGTAAGTTCTGGGGGTTTTCCTTCTTTTATTTTCTCTGGTGATCTTGCTATTTGATTTACCTCTTTTTAACTTAAACACCCATTAGTTATTTCCCTTCTACTCTATGATTTTAGGTGAGGCATATTTATCATATCCTTTTACTCCTGTAAAAATATTGCCTAAACGTAACGTATCGATAAACATCGAAAATAAAATGATACTGTCCTCTTTAGTGATCCAAGAAAATGTGGGAAGGCTGAAGCTGAATTTATTTATTATTCATTCATTAAGTGTCAGAGTACAAGCCCTGACGTTATCCTTAGCTCCCCTGTTTAGGAAGCATACACAACTGTTTCTGATCTTTTTCACAAAGTGTATGTGGAGATTTCACCCTTTTCCTTTATCTTCCCCTGTGCCATTAATACAATATTTTCTGGGGGAATAAGGAGACAGTGACATAGAGGGATTCCTATTTCCTTGAGTAATAGGATCCCACAAGGAGAAAGAACTACGATTTGATCTGGTACTTATAGTCCATTGAATCTCATTTGCCCAAGAAAGGCAAATGAAGCCACATAAAATTCACAATTAGCTATTTGGGGTCATTAGAGAGGCTACTGTGGTAGTGTAAAGTCTGGTTCTAAGGTCTCCAGTGTGTCTTAGTGGGTGAGAGCAATTGCTGTAGGTGGCAAACCTGAGAGGGCAGCCTTAGGTTATGTTATGCGAATGCTCCCTTAAAGAATTTTTACTTAGTGTAAAATTGTAAATTAATGTATAGTGATTCAATTTTGCTATCTTAGTGAATGGTATCAAATGAACGGTGTGCTAAATTTCCTAAATAATATTCCTGCTTAAACACAATAGGACGTCAGGCTCTACTGGGAGGTTTTTCCCTCCTGCAAATGGTAATTTAGGAAATGAGCCATAAGCTCATTCTGTGCACTACGTGCACAAGTGTACCATAAAAAGCCCATTAACCAAGGTGCAAGTGAAATAGATCTGACTACCATGTGTCTAGCATGCCACCTCAAAAGGTGCCACTTAATAGCATTCCTGACATCACCTTGAACCCCCAATGAGAAGGGAAAATGAGAACAAGGGAGAGATTTTTTTCCCCACAGTTAGCAAATCAAGGGGCATTTTGTCTAAAGTAAAGCAAAATCAGGACTGAAAAAGCAACAACATGATATATCTTGGTCTTCTTCCAGAATCAGTGAGAGTCTCTGCCAAAAAGCAAGAAACAGTATCTGAAATGTTTGAAAGGCAGAGGCCCTGCCAGCCCTCATCCACAAGGTTACTTGAGATGGGGATGAGGAGTTCCTGAATGATTGGTGCAACTTGTTGCCATTATCAGTTAAGGGTTAGACAGCTCACTTGATATGCCTGGCCATTTTATCCAGTGCCAAAAAGGCAGCGTTTCTCCATGGCTGAGGATGCATAAGGTCTGTGTGACATACCCAACTACAGGATGGTTCTAAATGCAATAATAGGTTTGGTCAGATTTGCTTGACAACAGCCATTGACCCTAAGCCCAAGCCATAGATGATGTGCCAGTTATCACACAGTTTGATCATTTATGAATGATTACCTCTTCCCCAGGTCAAATGACACCTGTAAGGAGTGATACCGAATGCATCTCACCCCCTGGAAAGTCCATACAAAAGGCAACATTTGGACAAAGAGAATCCTGCTCAAAGTAGCATACACTGAGTTGTGGGGTGGGCTGCAGACAGTGCCCCATCTGATAGCAAACCTGGTGCATTTTTCCTCTACACCCTGAGTCTTTTCAGGCCCCACAGGAACACAGAGGGAGAGTGATATGGAGCCTGTCAAGAGGAGAATGTACAATCTGTATCCAGGCTCACTTCTCCTGCTTTCTATGTGAATACAAAACAGAGTGGGGCACTAGAAATGTAGGTAATTATAGATAAGCTTATGAAAAAATCAAATGTCTTTTGTCTCTTCTTCTTATAGATAAGCTTATTTTAAAAAATTGATTTTGTCCCTTCTTCCATCCTACTCTCCATATGAAGAAATATAAACTGAAAATAGAGAGTTTTATCAAATAAATAATTTCCAGGTCCTTCTGGTAAATAGATAATTTATTTTGTGGGTACAGGAATTTCTTCAGTTAACTGAATTATTCATTTTAGGACCAAATCCTCTATATCAGGTGAGACCCAGGACTCTAAACAGTGGCCTATGTCACTTATTATTGTATATTGCATTCAACACATTTTTTTTCTTTTTTTAGTAGAGACGGGGTTTCACCGTGTTAGCCAGGATGGTCTCGATCTCCTGACCTCGTGATCCACCCGTCTCGGCCTCCCAAAGTGCTGGGATTACAGGCTTGAGCCACCACACCCGGCCAGGTTTAAAGACCAAGAACTAAGCTAGGCTTTCAGGATATAGCAGTTTTACAATGTTATAAAAGTGATTAAGATAACTACATTGTCTTAGAAAGATTGGCATTGCAAGTAAGTTAAAAATACAGATTGGTTTCCTTCTTCTTCTTCTGTTGTTTTTAAAGGGAGATTGACTCCACTTACACAAGGCTTTTAATGTTAGACTGAAGCTTCATTCCATGGGCAGTGTGATGTAGGGTCCAATGAATGCAATGTTAATTTTGAGGTTAATTTAATTGCTTTAAAATATTTTGTGCAACATGTTATTTAGAGTTTATAGCATTAGGATATATTGAAGTTACCTTAGAGAAAGTCTACCTTTCTCAATTTAGAGATGAAAAAATCAAAATCCAGAAAGATTAAAATGAAACTCTTGATTAAAATGGTGGATTGAATGCAAATATTTAGTCATCCTAACAATAGAAAACCCACTCAAAAGACTATGAAAAGATACACAAAGATGAAGAATAGAAAAAACAAGGGCAACAATATTTAGGAAGCTAGAAAGCAGATGGCTGAGTGTAACAGACCTGGCAGATTTTAGAAAACCATATTGTAAGTTAGCAGTCGGGAAAGCAGAGAAGCAACTGGATTTACATCTCATCTCAGAACTTCCCAAAACTGAGGGACTGGTGGTATCACTTGCCCCTAGAGTGGAGGTTATGGTGGGCATACACAACAGAACATAGTGCCACTGTCATGTCCACAGGTGATTCATATGCTGAGAAAATTAAATGAATGTTTTAAAGGGAGACCTGGGATAAGAGCCTAGGAATATGGCTCACCATGCTGTGTTTTATTCATTATGTGTTTAGATATAGTGTATGTGTGTATATGAATGTAAGTGAAAGACAGCGAAAGCGAGAGGCTCTTAGTGTATTATGTGCTAATAAAAATGAATCATGACAAATCTCAAAGTCATCATGGAGCTGTGAGTCATTATAATTGAATTTTAAAATTCCTGTTCAAATGCCTAGACTTAAAAAACAAA